>NW_026781292.1:0-2500 GCF_030144855.1 Hypanus sabinus
CACAGAGTAACAACGTACAACAAAAGATTCAAGAGAGGATGAAGATTAGCATCAAGGACCCTTCAGTTCCCAACCAGTGAAAAGCTGCAGCGTCATTTTTTCAACATAACAAAGGCTGCCATCCGAGTCTCGACACTACAATTGGCCGGAGAATGGTTGGATGGCTCTGTTCCTTTGAGAATCTGACTGAAATTGTTACCTGCCAACTGCGCTAATGGGAAGTCTGCACTTAAAGTTCGCCTACTGAGTACCGAATGCTCACTTGTTCTCCACCTTCCATAGCTCCTGCTTACATCGGCATGATCATAAGGCTCCCCCTCTCCCCATCTCCCCTTCCGGTAGAGTAGCAATACCTCTCACCCACCCCCATACCAGACTGTGATGCAGCCTGACAGACTGTTCTCCAGAAGTTGTTTGTTTTTTTTAGTTTGTTCGTTAATCTCCTAATGAAGTACTGTATAGTCGCTGCTTTGCCTTCTTTATAACCGCATCGATTTGTTGGGACCAGGTTAAGTCCTCAGAGATCTTCACACCCATGAACTTGAAATTGCTTACTCTCTCCACTTCTGATCTCTCGATGAGGATTGGTGTCCCTCTGCTTCCTGAAGTCCACAATAATCTTTTTCGTCTTTCTGACGTTCGTTGCAATGTTGCTGCTGCGACACCACTCATTGACATATTTTGCCCCTATTCGCCCTCTCGTCTCCATTTCAGATTCGACCAACAACGTTTCCATCATCAGCAAATTTATAGGTGGTATTTGATGTGCACATTTGCTGACCTCGATATGCACTTGGATGTAAGAAAGATCGAGGGATATGGATATGGTAGGAAGGAGGGATTAGAGTTTGTGTGCCTTTGATTTGCTTTTTAGCTGGTTATGGCAAAACATTGTGGGCCGAACGGCCTTTCACGATCTGTACATATTTAGGCTCTATGAGCTACCATATCTGTAAATTTCTTCTAAATTTTCTTTCCATATGTAAAAATTCGCTCTAGTGGCGCAATCGGTTAGCGCGCGGTACTTATATGACAGTACACGGCGGAGAAATGCCGAGGCTGTGAGTTCGAGCCTCACCTAGAGCACTTGTGATTTTTAATGCTTTCAACGCCAAGGTGACTTGACGACGCTCATGCTGAGCATTCCACTAAATGTTACATTTGTCTTTGTGCTTCTGAGACACCCGGCTTATTATTTGTGTTTAACTTCGAATCGATGCACCTTTGATTTTGATCTAAGCAGGCGAGTGTGAGTTTATCAGCGTTGCAGGAGATGCTCCCTTATTCAATAAGGATACCCGCGGGGCTACAGATAATCTCCCTGTTTGGTTCTTTAGTTCAACACGCGTAGCCTCACTTCCCGTTGTTGAAGGTGTCTGGACAGATGGTTTCTTTGCTGAATCCAGGCATCACGCGTACCCCACGTTCCTGACTTCTTAGTTCAATAAACCAAATGGCGAAGCAACGAACCCTACTCTTCCTGAAACCATGCTTCAGAAACCCTCTAATGACACCTCACCTTGGTTGGTTGTGCTGTCGAATAAACTCAATATTTTCTTACTTCGGCGAATTGTTTTAGGCACACTCGAAAAAAAGATATTTTAATTGTAGCCTCAATGGCCGCAAAAAGGAATTGGGATGCTGCTCTCTCTCTCTCTCTCTCTCTCTCTCTCTCTCTCTCTCTCTCTCTCTCTCTCTCTCTCTCTCTCTCTCTCTCTCCTCTCTCTCTCTCTCTCTCTCTCTCTCTCTCTCTCTCTCTCTCTCTCTCTCTCTCTCTCTCTCTCTCTCTCTCTCTCAACAACATGAATCTGCAACCTGCATTAGATTAGTTCTGGACCGAATTATAAAATAATTCTCACATGTTCAGAGTTCACCAAGCCTCTGTTAAAGAGACGACACCTCACTTGATTCTACCGATGTCCTTCCGGCAGGAGAGAGATCACTACCGCGACCTCAGAGCTGATCGACTTGCCGCTCCGTTCCTGAAGGCTGTGGTTACCAATATAATTTTCGTGCACAATAGGTTGTTTAATTGGCCGTTAATGTCTTGGTCTGTTTGCGATCCGAAGGAACAGATTGGACGGTGATCATTAATGAAATATCAGTCTGATGGTGTGTAAGGTGTCAGTGGGACTCGGTGGGACGATTGGCCGTGATTCGTTACTGTACAGCTGACATCATCTCAAAAGTAACCCTGGCTTGTAACTCGTCCTGTTGTTTATAAATGTATCGGCACATGGTTCACTCACTGGCTTCAATTAACTGGTAATCTGAGGTGATGAGAACGGACGAGAGGGACAGGGTGAGAAATCTGAAAGGTACTGTTAAATTTAGCACGTGGGCCGGAGCGCCACCCTGTGGAGACTGCTGGAGACTAGAGTACCGAATTTGTGTTAATTCCTTGCCCCACATATGCAACATAGTTCAGTAGCTGTTACATGTCGCGCCTTAACCAACACCCCAGAGGAAGTTGTTAATACATATCTCTGTATATGGCGCA
>NW_026781292.1:5000-180000 GCF_030144855.1 Hypanus sabinus
AATTTAGTGTAATTTTGTATTTTTTTCCTGACACTGCCGCTGTAACTGAGACTACTGGCACTACAGAGTATTGTAAACCTGACTCGGAATGTTTAAAGGAGATGTGCCTTGCAATCTCCTTTCATACTCACATTTTTGAGTGCCTGGAAAGAATGCCAGTGGTGATGGCGGAGGTAGATGCCATGGGCGAAATTAGATACCACGCGAATATGAGGAGAATAGAGGGAAGTGGACCTTGTGAGGGCAGATGGGATTGATTTAGTAAAACATGAAATTACCAGGTCAATTGCTTCAGAACAACGCAGTGAGCAGAAGGACAGTTCACGTGTTGTTCTTGGTGTGTGTCCGCGATATCACAGCCGGACTGCTGTGTGCATCTCTGATCGCCCGCCTCAGGAGGGATGCACGGGCTTTGTTACCGGCCCGGGGGGGGCTCGAGTCAGATGCAGTCTGGGTAGTGACGGTGCACTGATCTCAAAACTCATGCAACACTGACTCTCTCCTCAGCCACAGCATGCCCCACTGTCACGATTCAATTACAGGGTGAGGTAAATGGTGACAAATGACACAAGTTATTCATAAAGGAAAATGTTCGACTTCATTCGCAAAGTCCGTCAGTTGTGCTCTTTTACGAGGCGGCCTCCTGAGGTAACGACGAGAGGGTAAGGTGATTGTTTTTGGTTTGTTCGGAATGGAAGTAAAAGGCTGCGACTTTTCTTCAGCATTTTAAATAACCTGGACACGTTTTATTCACAAAATCGTACGAGGCTATGTGTGGCAATAGGAAAACCAAGCTTCTTCAAGCCGAGGGGTGAATAGATACGTTCGTACGATTGATGAGTAACGTTCGGTACAGTTTGTGGTATTGAGTGGAGTAGTGATGTAGAGAGAGAGAGAGAGAGAGAGAGAGAGAGAGAGAGAGAGAGAGAGAGAGAGAGAGAGAGAGAGAGAGAGAGAGAGAGAGAGAGAGAGAGAGAATGGGGGAGGAGAGATTTGAGACTTCAGGTAAGCTGATGCCGGCGATCATCCCCTTGTCCTCCGAAATCTTTTGGAAGTCATCGACTGTAACTATAGCAAGTGGACTGTTCTTCTGTGGTGAATAATTAACCAGGCGAGCGTTAGACCCACGAGTAACTCCCCACCGGTCACAGCCTGTTCACACTGCGAGAGCCACTGAACGATTCTCCTGATCGATCCTCCAAAACGTACCTTTTCTGTGGGCACAAGAAAAACTCGTTTCAGTGTCCAAAAACATGTGCCTGTGTCTGTGTGTGTCTGGGTCCAGCCGCTGACCTGTTATTTATGTATTTATTTCAGCATGTTAAACACCAGCTGTCCATCAAACTGCTCCGCGCGGCTCTCTCTGTAAGAATTTATAAACAGGCAGTGTCCTTGTGGAAATGTAAACATCCCCGTCAGAGAAGCTGTAACTCAATCTTCCGAGCATTCTTCGTCTCTCCCTCTCTCTCTCTCTCTCTCTCTCTCTCTCTGCTCTCTCTCTCTCTCTCTCTCTCTCTCTCTCTCTCTCTCTCTCTCTCTCTCTCTCACAAAGTATCTGCGTATCTGCGTTGGACACCTCCCTCTCTCCCGTTCTTTTAAGAGGAGAGTTCATAGGGTCAATTCAGGACCTCATGACAGTCCCTTCCTTTTAGGGAAAATTTTGTCGAATGCATTATTTTGATTTAAATGTAAATTACAGAATTTGAAGCAATACATATATAATCATCAGATAACAGAGAAAAAACGTGCACCATTTCTAACTTAAAATCTCGATAAGCAATTAGCTATAAAATTGTCAATACCTTATATATTTTTTATTTTTAGGTTATATTCTTGCAATATCAGACACCATTTTAATAACCTTCTATTATTATTCTTCATGTTAGTTAGAAACACCAACAGATTGCGGTCCGTGTAAACCACAACTGGTTTCTGGGCAGGACAAATATAAACTTCAAGATGTTGTAAAGCCAGAATAAATGTTAGCAGCTCCTTTTCAACAGTATTTTTTTCTAGTGCACATTAAATTTCTTAGAGAAGTGAGCAACTGGGTGTTAAATGTCATACACACCTTTCTGTAACAATACCGCCCCAGCAGTCTCGTCACTAGCGTCTGTTGCTACAGTAAATGGTTTTAAAAAATCAGGTGCTTTGAGCACAAGATGATAACATAAGATGGTTTTCAGACGTTCAAACGCCTCCTGTCGAGGGTCATTCCATACAAATCTTTCACTCTTCCCCAGGAGTTTTGTGAGGGCAGTCAAAGTTCTTACAGAACTTTCGGTAATACGTAGCATTCCCAAAAACCTCCACAAATCTTTCTTGCCAGTCGGAACGGGAACCTTGGCCTGTATCCAGGTGCCGGTTGGCCCGGGCCTACGCCATAGCGAAGATACATGACAGTGGCGTGGCCAAATTCGCTTTTATCGAGGTTTACAGTGAGATTTGCCTTGGACAGTTGTTCAAACAGTTTTTCTACCGCTGCAATATGCTCTCCCCATGAGACGTTACAGACCTCTAAATCATCGATACAGGCCCCTGTGTTATCTAAACCTCTAATCACAGAATTGATCATTCTTTGAAATTTCACTGAAACATTCTTTATCCCAAAGGGTAAAATATTTTACTCATACAGCTCAGCAGGTGCGACAAACACTGAGATTTCTCCAGCCCTTTCTGTTAAAGGTACACGCCAGTAACCTTTCAACAGGTCAATCTTTGTAAGGTATTTAACCTTCCCCACTCTGTCAATACAGTCATTCACTCTTGGGATGGGATAACATCTGTATTAGTTACTGCATTAACTTTTCTCTAATCAGTACAGAATCTCATATCCCCATCAGCCGTAGGGACAATCACGCTTGGTGACGCCCAGTCTGAAGTGTTTGGCCTAATTATGCCGGCTGATAGCATGTATTCAATTTCTTGTTCTTTTCTTGGGTCATTCTGTAAGAGTGCTGCTTAATGGGATCAGCTTTATCTACAATTATGTCATGCACCGCAGCCATACCTGACCTTCGAATGTCGGGGAATAAATCTTTATACTTGTTAAGTAAGCTCTTCAGTTGTTTTTATTGCTTTGACTGCAAATGTTGAATCTTCCCACCAAGATTTTTCAAAGGATCAGAGATTCTGAGTTTTGTGGTGACTGCAGGGAGTTCTGGTATTCCAGTACCAGACATCACAGTCTCCTCCGTTGTCATAACAGTACTCACAGGTGCAGGTTCGGGGTGATGATAACCCTTGATCATCTCTACGTGGACGAGCGGGGCAGCGTTTCTCCATTGATCAGGATTTCTAACAACATAGTTTTAAATAATCAATGTTCTTAATTGTTTACTACTATCCACTTAATCTGGCTTTAAGGGGTTTGGTAAGGAGGGGGAACAGCTTCAAAACTCTTTCCCCAACATGATATCTCGGCTCCCTCATTCTTCTATTATCCCCGTGTTTCATGTTCATCTGAGAGTGTTATAAATCCTGCTTCGCAAGGTCGCATCTTGTTAAGTTTGTCGTTAAATTCCAAAACATACCTGGCAAGCTCATACTTGCATTCTGATCTGACCATTGCTCCCTGAGTAGGGTCAAAGGTGACGCAATGTGCTTGTCTCTCAAAGCTTTAACTATCCCCTCGGATGTTCTCGAAGTAAAGTTACTACCCTGGTCAGATTGGATGTCTTCAGGTAGACCCACCTGTGTGAAAAATTTTATAAGGGCCTTCACCACAGTCTTGCAAGAGTTCACAACATCCTTTCTTAAATTAGGCCAGTAGAATTCCTTCATAATCCTGTTTACTGTCTTTCTCTCTCCAAAGTGTCCACCTAAATACACAATGTGAGCCATGTTTAAAATCTCAGCCCTGTGAACTTTCGGGACCACAAATTGATGTTCAATGGCCCAATTCTCACTTGCAGTCAGAGTAGGTGATCTCCACTTCCTCAGTGACACCCCATCCTACCGAATCATTCTGAATTTCATTCTCAGAGAGAGCTGTCTATTTTAAAGCCACAATTTCAGGATCTTTATTTTCTTATTCTATAAATTGCTTCCTGGACAAGGACAAACCTTTCTCATCCTCCTGACTACACAAATCCTGATGTAACATGGAAGGTAGAAAATTCTCTGACAAATCAACATTAGCATCAGTGCGTGGGTCAACAGCCACAAGCTTGCTTGTTAGCTGTACTGCCGAATAAACTTCACCCTAGATAGGTGCCAATATATCACTTATGTTTACCAGACTCATCACCATCACTAACCTTACGAAGACCATGTTTACATTCAGAAAATTTCCAAACAACCCAACGATTCTGTTTCCTCTCCCTTTACTTCGATTCGTCTCCATAGTAACCCAGTCAGGTGGTCCCTCAAAACCAAAACAATCTTTTCTCCTCACACCAGTATCGTAACAGCTCTATGACCTTGCAGCTGCTTACTTCCAGATGCGAAAACAAAATTCAACAGAGTTTCACATACGTTTTTAACGGGACATTATCCGGCAAGGAAGGTCAAATGTCGCATATCCAGTCCAACCCTCTCACGTTCATTATTTAAAAATCCCGAAACAGCCCCTTCATCAATACTTCCCATAAAATTCACATCAGCAGCTTTTACCCCATCATCAACTTTTACCCCATCATCAACTTTTAGAACACCGTCTAACACAAATGACTGGCAATCCTCAATTTTCACTGGCACCAAGGTTAACCTATTATTCTTTGAACCAAGTCCACCTGGCCCAGAAATCTGCATTCCTTTTCAACCCAATCAGACACCTCAGACATTAACTGAGATTTAACACAAGGGTTAAAACCCTGGAAACTCACAGGTGCTTCAAAATCCTGAAAACAGGCATTTGGGACAGCTGTCACTTCCAGGCTTTCAATATCAGTCCCAGTTTCAAATTCCAGGTTTCCCTCATCCTCCCAGATACTCTCTGGGCAACCCCCATAAGTTTAGCTCCCGGACTTCTTTAAATCTCTGAACATTTGTCTATATGCCCCTGGAACCAACTTTAAGCACAGCATCGTTCACTGTATCATAATTCCTTGACTCTTCAAAGGTCAGGGCAGAATACGCCCACTGAGCCTTCCCTTTGAACACGCTTGGTAACATGATAGCCCACTTAGCCCTCGGCCAATGTTGAGTCTGTGCCACGTTTTCAAAGTGTAGGAAACACCGTTCGACCTCAGCTTCATCAAAGGTTAGTACTAACTCAATTTCTTGGCTGATATTAAACGATACCACCAGCTCCTCACCCGTACCCTACTCTTGATCATGTCGCTGCCATTTCTCTCTCTCGAACTGTCGCTGTTTCTCTGCTTAATCTCTCTGTTTCTCTGACTCCTCTCTTTGTATTTCTGCCACCACTTTTTTTCTAATTTAAGTCTCTCTAATATCATTTGCTCCTGTCGCCACTGGATCTCCTCTTTACCTATAGGAAACGTGATTAACTCCTCATCACTGAATTGCTTCGTAGAAATATAATGCTCGACTATTCTCCTTCGGAGTTCCACCTTCGTCATACACTTCTTTGCCTCCCTAAGTTTCACTGCATTAACAGCTAGCCACAACTCATCCTTTTTTTAGCTTGCCTTAAGCCTGCAGTGTCTGGCATTGCCAGAAAATCCTCAACAACAACTTCTGTTGTTTTTACACATAACCAAATCAAATGAAGATTGTTCCCAATCAATTCAAACAAGCTCCCGCCCCCCATTATTTTTTTAAATGCTAGAGGAGCCCCCTAGTGTCTTTTACGTACCCCGTGATGGGTTAATAAACCAGCAGCAAAGGAAAACACATTGGAGTTTGGTATTGCTATAAACGAATAATGTTTATTAGTAACTACGCAAGACAGTAATATAAATGCAAATATATTGGAAGAGGTTAGCAATTGTATACTTATATATACATATATATAAATAAATGTATGTTTGTGTGTGGAAATAGAAACAAACCTAAGCTCTTTCAAACCTAGGGGTAAATGGATAAAGTTCTACGATAATGAAGACAGTTCAGTTTAGTTTATGGTATTTTGTTGAGTAGCGTTGGAGAGAGAGAGAGAGAGAGAGAGAGAGAGAGAGAGAGAGAGAGAGAGAGAGAGAGAGAGAGAGAGAGAGAGAGAGAGAGAGAGAGAGAGAGAGAGAGAGAGAGAGAGAGAGAGAGGTGACAGGTGATGCCGTCAAACTTCCCTTTGTCTTCCGTGGACTTTTGAAATCCTGTTGTGTTCACCGACTATAACCATAGCAAGTACGACCGTTCTTCAGTGATGGAATTATCACCCAGGCGAGGCTGGACACACAAACAATTCCCGACGGGTGGCACCTGTTCACTCTGTTAGAGCCACTGATCGATTTTCCTGAATCCAAAAACCTCACCTTCCTGTCGGTGCGACGAAGCTCGTTCAGTGCCCCAAACTGAGTGTCTGTCTGTGTAACAGCGGACGTGACTTTTATCACCACATGTTGGACACCTGCTGTTCGTCAACCTGCTCCTCCCTCCTCTCTCTGCAGGAGCTTTTACAAGCAGGCAAGTGTCCTTGAGGAAAGGTAAACAAGCTGGTAAAGAAACCACAACATCAATCTTTCGAGCAGTTTCTCTCTTTCTGTCTCTCACTGCGTTGGACGCCTCCCTCTCACTTTCTTAATAGCAGTACTCCATAGGGTCAGTTCTGTACCCCATCACAGGCTAGGGTTACCCGTGACAGGAGAAGTCAGAGAATGGTAGTGGCGAATTGCTTCTCCTAATGGAGTCTGTGATTAGATCCACAGGGATCAGTGCTGGGTCCATTGCTATTTGTCATCTATATCAATGATATGGATGATAATCTGGTCAACTGGATCAGCAAATTTGCTGATGCTACAAAGATTGGAGGTGTAGTGAACAGTGAGGAATATTTTCAAAGCATGCAAAGGGATTTGGACCAGCTGGAAAAGTGGGCTGGAAAAAAAGGCTTATGTGGTTTAATACAGACAAGTGTGAGGTGTTACAATTTCGAAGGAAAAAGAATACAAGGTCGAATATACAAGGTATATGGTAGGACACTGAGGAGTCCAGCAGAACAAAGGGTTCTGGGAGCATAGATAACAAATTCCCTCAAACGTGGCGTCACATGTAAGTAGGGTAGCAAAAAGATCTTTTGGTACATTGGCCTTAAATATCAAAGTATTAAGTATAAGAGTGGGAAGATTATACTGAGGTTGTCTAAAGCACTGTTGAGGACGCATTTGGAGTATTTTGTGCAGTTCTGGTCACCGAATTACAGTAAATGTACTGTTAAGGTTGAAAGAATGCAGAGAAGGTTTACAAGGATGTTGCTGGTACTTGAGAAACTAAGTTACAGAGAAAGGTTGAATAGGTTACGAATTTATTCCCTGGAGCTTAGTAGAATGAGGGGAGATTTGATAGAAGTATATAAAATTATGATGGGTATAGATAGAGTGAATGCAAGCAGGCTTTTTCCACTGAGGCTAGGGGAGAAACAAAAACAGAGGACATGGGTTAAGGGTGAATTGGAAAAAGTTTAAAGGGATGGGGGATTAGGGGTGGGGGAAGCTTCTTCACACCGAGGGTGGTGGGAGCGTGGAATGACCTGCCAGATGAAGTGATAAATGCGGGCTCACCTTGAACATTAAAAAAAAAGGACAGGTACATGGATGAGAGGTATATGGAGTGATATGGTCCAGTTGCAGGTCAGTGGGTCTAGGAAGAAAAATTGTTCGGCACAGCCAAAAAGGTCCAAAAGACCTGTTTCTGTGCTGTAATGTTCTATGCTTCTGTGGTTCGCTGGATAATAACCAGCCCTTACACCCCAAATTTCCAGCGCAATGAATGGGGACAAGGGCAAATGTTTTCAATACTGGTTGTGCGTTTGGGGGGGGAGCTGCTGTGGATTCATTGGGATTCGAACATTTCACTGTCTTTCGTTCTTTGTGACACTTTTCTGTTTTCGTGGACGTTTGCACAGAAAACTGGAATCCATCAATGTTGGCGAATTATTGTTGGACACTTAAGCGAAAAGCATCAAACACTGAGTACAAATCAAAATCATTAAGAAAATAATAATAACTTAGTTGAACTATTGCAAACCATCAGCACTATTATCCATTTTAACAAATTATATTTAATAAAAGTTAATTTGTTGTTTCTTCAAATTCCTACGTGATACAAGTAGTCTGTAATTATATCTGTGGTCAGCTTCAAGCTGTATATCACAAACCAAAAAAAAAATCAGTGGAAGCAACACTTCTAAAAAAAATGTCCATTGAAATTATAGGACAATTAGCCTGACCTCGGTGGTCAGGAATACGTTCGAGTGAATCCCTCTGCTCCTGTACCTCACCATTGCGGACACTTCATGACGTATATTTTAGACATTTTTCTGACATTATATTGGACATTTGAACAAGCCGACAGCCTGTATTGTGACTGATTATGTGTGTTGTTTTGTATTTCCAGAACCTGCAGGTTTTCTCGTGTTCGTTTGGTAACTCTGTTCATCACATTGTCCCTTTTTACCCAGCAGTGGGGGTACAGAAAAGGAAGCAGGAAGGCAGCTAAATTGTAATATATTTCACCATTTATTTCTAACGTTCCATGAGTTTCAAAATCCGGTTCATTGGGTATTTCACCCTATTCTTCAGTTCCTCTCGGAATTTGCTCTGAGTTAAGGCGTAAATACACGTGTTGGTACAGCTACTAAGAATCTGCAACATTATCGATGTGGATTCTGTGATGAAACGGGGATCCGTGACAGAATAATAAACAGCACTATTTGAAATCCGTTGATAGATATAAAATGCCACCTGTGTTACCCACAACAATATGAAACTACCGGTGAGGCTGAAAAGCAAAACGATGGATTTGCGCCGGTTCTCCATCTCCCGGTCCTTGTTATTCTCTCCACTCTTTTGTCCCCGGATTCCCCTGCGGGCTCGACTGGCCGCGAGAATCCGCCTGACAGTCAAAATATTGATCAGCAAAATAAGAACGAATGGGACCCAAGGGGTTAAAATGCGGTGAAACAGCGTAAATGCCGCCCATGAGGGGGAGTTCCTGTAGCTCGGTGTAGCAACACAATACCAGGGAACACCATCAATGAATTCTCTGGGCTCGTAAGCAAATCCCCAGGGAACACTCTCCAAACAGGCCAGCACACTCTCTGTCCCGATAACCACAGCCGCCGTTCTCTCGGTGCAATATTTTGTTTTCAGTTTCTCACAGCAAATAGCCACAAATCGATCGACGGTGAAAGCCACAGTCAGCTAGACAGAGGTAGCAGTGCTCACAAAAAGCAGCCCGTCATGGAGTCTGCACACAGGAGTGATGTCCAGGAATGATCCAGGAAAATAATAATAAGCCGTCCACTTCAGCAGCGGATCCGAGATAACGACCAGGCGATCGGCCGCAGCCATCCAAACCATGTAGCGAGAGACACATTTGGAGAGACCGCACTTTCCCCGGGATAGGATCACAATCGCCACAAAGTTCGCTGGAAGGGAGACAAAGAACTGTTCAGGGGATACTGTAATATTTCCGCTTTATTGATGAATTTAAAAGTGAAAAAGTTGAGATACGGTGCACAGGCGGCGTAAGAAAAACTGAGTTTACTCCATAAACTAAAGTCAATATAATCTGAAACGGGTTTCCTTACTAATGTGATTTAAGGTAGAACTGGCTAACTACCTCTTCGAAGTAAATAGGGAATGGACACCGGCTCCTTGCTCGTCTCCTGTCGATAAAATGCATAAATGTATACGCTGCTGGCGGGATGATTCCTAGAGACAATCACATACTTCCATGGATCTCCCTTTCAGCGAGAGAACAGCCGAGGACGGAGATCAAACAGGAGATGCTGGAAGTTCTCATTTAAGCAAATCATCTTATGTGGAAAAACATTTAATGTGTCTCTTCTCAGAACTTTTCTCAGAGAGGACCCTGACATGAGTGTTAACTGGTTTGTCTTTCCATACGAGCTGCTCGTGGCTTAGAGCTTCTAACATTCCCCGCATTTTGTTCCTAATCCTGCATCTGCCACTTCACTGAGTTTACAACAGAAGATTGACTGATTCCAACAAATACCGCGCTGTATGACAAAGCCTTACAGACGGACATCACACCTCTTACTGAATTCTCTTCTGGAAAGCGGAGGAGAGGAATTCTACGGCGGCAGTCAGTTCGGTGCCACAGTCAGATGTCTGTACCTATCAGATGTAGATACAGTATAATACATTTCACAGTATTGATAATTATGAAGCAACAAGTTCGATGTAATGATTGGCTCAGCCAAGACATCATTGTGTTGTCCATCAACTGCTTCACATTCAGTCACAGCCAACACAGTTATTACAAATCCACAAGTTTCATGCTGCAACATGGAACTCCTCACATTTGCTAAATTGTTACTCCCACAACTGCTCAAATATAAATGCAGCCAATCAATCAATATGATCTCCGTGGGCTCTATAGCCACAACATTTGCAAATTCAGTGCAGCTGCTACAAGACCAAAAGCAGAGAGACCCGAACATCACATTATTGAGCACAAACAGCTGGAAGAACACAGCCAAACCCGTTGAATTCCACAGATGTTCGCTGATAGGCAAAATTTCTGCAGCGGTTTGGTTTCGATCCAGTTCCCAGAATACACTGCGCGGTGTTTTCATTCCGTTCCTGGAATGAAGTATACCTGGTCTGGACAGCTGACAATGGACACCTGCGACAGAAACAATCACAGCACTGGAATTCAACTTCAATTCCCGGCAACGACAGCTGACACTGTTGCTTACCGAGAATTACAAATACCGAAATAAATGGATAGTAAACTGCTTCTATTCGGAAGATGACCGGATACACCATTTCATTGAGAATCTGCTACTGCAACATCAAATGGGTTTAGTCAGTCTTTAGTCTTGTTGACGTTCTGCTTCCAGCTTTGCTGGCTCACACACACTTCAGTGACCAGCAAGTCCCTTGGGCATCGCCTGTGTCCCACTGACGTGGATACTTCTAGATTCCCGGAAATTTGGAGCCGCAGGAAATCTCTCAATATGCTTTTGGTAATCCAGAGTAAACTTCTTTGCCCTGTGAGCTATTAATTTATTTAGA
The DNA here is from genome assembly GCF_030144855.1 of Hypanus sabinus. Lineage (NCBI taxonomy): Eukaryota > Metazoa > Chordata > Chondrichthyes > Myliobatiformes > Dasyatidae > Hypanus > Hypanus sabinus. Next base: position 16,106 of record NW_026781292.1, read on the forward strand.
AATGCAGCGAGTAGATCCTTCGGCAAATGACCCGATGGGAGTTATATATTTTTACAAAAATAGTACCAAAGATATGATCTAAAAAATTAAAACGGGGTGAGAAAATATATGCCAAAAATGCAATATTACAAATGGCATGGGTGATTTTGATATGAACGTAGAATCGGAAAATCAGATTGGTGCTGTATCCCAAGAGAGGAAATTCTGATTGTCAGTGCGATGGCTTTTATTTTACAGCAGCTCATGATGGAGCCTAGTTGACCAGTTGTTCCGGACCAGTTGTTGTGCTATGAACCACTATTAATTGGAGAACGTAGGGTATAATAACTCTTAGAGCCATCGTAACATGATCGGTTTCACGCTGAAATTTAAGTACAAGCTAAAGTCAGATTTCTCCATATCACAGCGTAGGGAAGGGAAATAAAGAGGCTCGAGAGAGGAGTTGGCTAAATTCGTCTGGAAAAGAATACTGGCAGGGATGACAGCAAAGCAGCGACAGCATTAACTTCTGGAAGCCATTCGGAAGTCAAAGGATACGTACATTCCAAAAGAAGCAGAGCTATTCTTGAAGCAAGATGATACAACCGTGGCTAATAAGAGATATCAAATCCAAGATAACAGCCAAAGAGGGGACAAAAATAGAGCAAAATAGTGGAAAGTTAGAGAATTACGAAACTTCTGGAAACCAACAAAAATTCAATCCGAAGGAAAAAAAAATAGATGACAAAATGTGCTACGGGGCCGGGGGATGCCCTTATTTAGGATTGTAAGCCTGTGCCCTGTGATGTGCCGTAGCAATCGATATTGAGTCTTTGATAGTTGGCTATACACGTCCTAAGTTATGGGTCCCACTATCGACACCAGGAAAGCATGCCTTGTAAACGACTTCAATTTCATAAAGCAAAATCTGAACTGCGAGAGGAGGAGAGTCTGTGGGTTTTCTGGCGACCCGAACGTACGTTTGTATGGTCCGGCTTTGTAGTATTGCGGAGGAGGCCTGGATGCGAGCTGCCGGACTTTTGCCTTTATGAAAGATATTGTCACGCTATAAAGCGAAAAATAAACAAAAATAGTAGAAATTGCACATTCTGTATAACCCGATTTAACTCGGTCATAATTCCCTTGGGCAAGGGTCTGGACGAAGGAGAACAGAGGGATTAGTACTGCCCCTTTAAATACATTACAGGTCACGAAGGAATCCGGGCCCAACTAATTAAAAACTCCGACTCGTGACAAATTTACAGGTCTCCTTTCTGAAGCGACACTAAAGCCCAAGGAAACTTAGTTGGACACATGCAAAAGCTCGAGGTTAATTAATTGGAACTATGCAGAAAAGGTGGAAGTCATTGAGTGATTATCTACTGATTCTCTGTGGGTGGAGGTTAGGAAAAGGAAGGGGTCCATAACTCTACTGGTGTTTCTTTCGGCGGCCTAATCGTAACAGGAATATCGAGAGAAACAGACCCTGGAAAGCTGTAATAATACAGAGTTGTCGTGAGGGGAGATTTTAATTTTCCAAATATCAATGGGCTTCTGCCTAGAGCAAGGGGTTTAGATGAGGTGGAGTTTATTATGTGTGTTCAGGAAGGTTTTTTGATACTATATGTAGATAAACCTACAAGAGGAGAGATTATACTTGATTTGGTACTGGGAAATGAACATGGTCAGGTGTCAGATCACAGAGTGGGAGGGCATTTTGGAGATAGTGATCATAATTCTATCTCCTTTACAATAGCATTGGAGAGAGATAGGAACAGGCAAGTTAGAAAAACATTTAATTGGACGAAGGGGAATTATAAAGCTATCTGGCAGGAAATTGAAAGCTTAAATTGGGAACAGATGTTTTCAGGGAAATTACGGAAGAAATGTGGCAAATATTCAAAGGATTTTTGTGTGTATTTCTGCATAGGTACGTTCCAAAGAGACAGGGAGGTTATGGTAAGGTACAGGAACCGTGGTGTACCGAGGCTGTAATAAATCTAGTCATGAAGAAAACGAGAGCTTACAAAAGTTTCAGAGAGCTAGGTAATGTTAGAGATCTAAAGGATTATATGGCTAACAGGAAATAGCTTAAAAAGGAAATTAGAAGAACCAGAGGAGGCCATGAGAAGGCACTGGCGGGCAGCACTGAGGAAAATCACAAGACTACCTAAAAGTATGTGAAGAGCAAGAAGATAAAACGTGAGAAAAATAGCACCTGTCAAGTGTGACAGTGGGAAAGTGTGTATGGAACTGGGGGAAAGAGCAGAGGTACCTACTGAATTCTTTACTTCTGTCTTCACTATGGGAAACGATTTTGGTGGCTGTAGTGATGACTTGCACCAGACTGAAAAGCTTCAGCATGTAGATATTAAGAAGAAGGATGTGCTGGAAATTTTAGAAAGCATCAAATCGGATAAGTCGCCGGGACCGGATTAAATCTATCCCAGGCTACTCTGGGAGGAGAGGGAGGAGAAAGCTTAGCCTCTATCGATGATCTTGGAATCATCGATGGGGACGGGAAAGGATCTAGAGAACCGAAGGATTTGCGGATAATGTTCCTTTATTCAATAAAGGAAGTAGAGATCGCCGAGGAAATTATAGAGCATTGACTCTTACTTCACAAGTTAGTAAGCTGGTGGAGAAGATTCTAAGAGGAGGGCTTTATGAATAGAGGAGAGGTATAATATAATTGGAAATAGTCAGCATGGATTTGTTAGGGTCAGGTCGTGCCTTACGAACCTGATTAAGTATTTTGATGATGCGACTAAACACACTAATGAAGGAAGAACAAGTGTATGTGGATTTCAGCAAAGCATTTGATCAGGTACGCCATGCAAGGGTTATTCTGCATGGAGGTCGGTGACCAGTGGTGTGCCTCAGGAATCTGTTCTGGGAACATTACTCAACGTGATTTTTATAAATGATCTTAATGAGGAAGTTCAGAGATGGGATAGTAGGTTTGCTGATTACAGAAAGGTTGGTGGTGTTGTGGATAGTGCGGAGGGCTGTCAAAGGTTACAGCGGGTAATAGATAGAATGAAAAACTGGGCTGTGAAGTGGCACCCAGATAAGTGTGACGTGGTTCATTTTAATAGGTGAAATGTGATGACAGAATATAGTATTGATGGTAAGACTCTTGGGAGTGTGAAGGATCAGAGGAATCTTGAGATCCGAGTCCGTAGGACGCTCTAAGCAGCTGCACAAGTTGACTCTAGTGTTAAGAGGTCATACGGTGTATTGGCCTTCATTAACCGTAGAGTTGAATTTAGGAGCCGAGTGGTAATGTTGCAGCTATGTGGGAACCTAGTCAGATCTCATTTGGAGACCGGTACTCAGTTCTGGTCGCCTCACTGCAGGAAGGATGTGGAAGCCATAAAAAGAGTGCAGAGGAGATTTACAAGAATGTTCCCTGGATTGGGGAGCATGCCTTATGAGAACAGTTTGAATGAACTCGGCATTTTACCCTTCAAGCGGCGGAGGATGAGCGGTGACGTGATAGAGGTGTATAGGATGATGTGAGGCATTGATCGTGTGGATAGTCAGAGGCTTTTTCCCAGGGCTGAAAAGGTTGCCACAAGAGGACACAGCTTTAAGATGCTGGAGAGTAGTTACACAGGAGATGTCAGTGGTATTTTTTTTTTTACTCAGAGTGGAGAGTGTGTGAAATGGGCTGCTGGCAACGGTGGTGGAGGTGGATACGATAGGGTCTTTTAAGAGACTTTTGGATAGGTACATGGAGCTTGGAAAAATAGAGGGTTATGAGTAAGCCTAGCAATTTCTAAGGTAGGGACATGTTCGGCACAACTTTATGAGCCGAAGGGCCAGTATTGTGCTGTAAGTTTTCTATGTTTCTATGACAATGGCTACTCAAATGGAAACGAGACAAGGCCCAACCACAACACATAAAAAAACAGAAACACCAGATTACGTTATAACTATCGTTACCGAAACGCTGAAAACTCACACACCAGAAAATAAAACTGCAATTAATGTTCAGAATTCTAAAAATGCTCCGTCGAAGACCCGAGTTTGTGACAGAAGCCATCCCCCTCTGTCCGGCACCTGACGGCCCAGTGCTGTCTCGAATGCACAATGGAATTCTGAAGTAAATCCAAGATCCAAAAGATCCCTGGTCTCTCCGGACCGTCTCCCTCCCAAACTACTCTGTTGTGGGTGTCCCTTTAATTTCGTGAACTGAGCAGTCTGTGGACTCTGTAGACAGTTTCGCCTTTCTGAGACCCTGTGTGGAGTGTGGCTTGGGATTCGGGGTCAAGATAAATGTTTTAATTTGGATACAAGTGAGGTGAGATTTATCTCATTAAACAGGGAAGATGTAACCTTTATCCTGACGGTTTAATTTTTACGAATGAATTTAATGGAAAGATGAAGCGAGACGCTAGTTTACGTGCTTCTAGTTTGAGTGGAAGGTATTTCTTTCAAAGCCAGATTCGCTGACCAGAACTTGGAGGTGAATTGAGCACCTCGGTCCGAAACAGTATCAGTGGGAACCTGTGTAGAAGGAGAACCTGGTGCATGAGACGCGCTGCAGTTTGTCCGGCTGATGGTTGCTTATTTAGAGGAATGAGTCAGCAAGCCATGGAAACCTATGGACCGCAAGGGAAACAGCGGTAAAGTGAAGTGACAGAGGCAGAGTGGTAACAATATCATGAGAAAGGCGAGACCAAGGGACAGAGAAGAGGACTGGACGCTGCTTCGCACGGCATTCTGCCAGTTTCCCGACAGCAGTACAAGTCAATTGTGATTGGATGAGCAAACGCCAGGGTCACCAAGGCGATGAAATCAGAATGAGGACAAAGGTGAGCAAGTAAGAATCTCAGTGTTTTTTTTTTTTTTGGAGGGTGGCGTGTGAGTATCCGTGTCCGCCACGGAATTAACACAGTAATCCACTGTACACACGGATGTCATCCGCTCCATAGGCTTTTTGTGGACAATTATAGAATTCATTTCGAAAACTTGGCTCCTTGCCTCAGCGTTGCCTTTAAAGTACCAAAACACAAAAATACAACTGCAGATGCTGTGGAACACAGAATACGTAGAGTACGCTGGAAGAACTCAGCAGGTCAGGCAGCATCCGTGAGAAAAGAGTAGCCAACGTTTCGGGCCGAGACCCTTCATTAGGAATCTCCTGGTGAACCTATCTCCATTACAGTATCGGGCAGCACAGCCAGGCGTTCTGTGTAAAACGCATTGTGACGTTCCGGTCATCGTCTGCCCTCTTCCCACAGTCATCAGGTCCAGAAGGCAACGGATTTTGAAAGGTTATCAAAGAGGAAGATAAATCCGTGCCTAACACTGAAAATTAGATAGAACATCAGCATTGATACAGTGTTTCGATTCGACACGTCGCAGCTTCTTTACCCGTAGAGATCATGCTCGATCAGAGACCTCCATGCGGTTGGGTGCTGCCGTGGAAATCTTGACCCTGACCTGCGTATTGCGTCCAATAGCAGACATAGAACTTTAGGAAATACAAAGAAATTGCTGGACTGTATCTTCCGTGGATTCTTGAGTAGCGAAATTCACACTTCCTGCAGAGGCAGTTCAGGATAGTTCATAGAAACAAAAAAAAAAGCATTTGAGCGGCTGGAGATCAGGTAACGGACTGGACAGTTGCTGAGAACTTGGTGTGTTATTCGGACGTGGAAATGTGTGGAGTTAGTGGGAGCTGGTGGGAGAAATACCGTGTTCATCCGAATGTGAATGGTTTATGGTTTCATAGATAACTTATGGGGAAGCGGGCAACCAGTTGTATTGGTGGAGAGGTGTAGGCCGTTGGGAAATGTGAGCATGAGTGGGGTGAATGGGCACTAGGGGTGTGTTGGGGCTGTGTGTGGTTTCAATGGATCAATTGTGAATGTGTTCTGCTGGAGGAATGATTTGGAGAGGTGGTTTCAGAACGGAACGGGATGTTGAGGATTGGGTTAGTAATCAATATATCTGGAGGTGGAACTATGAGTCGTCAGAGCAAGAATGCAAGAATTTCTGTGGAAATCCATTGTAACTCTTCCACCTTCCAGGAAAAGGGAAATGCAACAGTGCTCTGTTTAGTTTCAGTACAGAAACAGTTTCTATTAGCCCAAGATATTTAATCTTTCTGACACTCAATTCTCTTGCATTATCATATTTTGGAAATCAGGGCCTATCCCACTTGCTTATTCATCCGCTGCATCATTGGAGGATTCTAGCCCGTTTTGTTTTTATTTTTGGAAGTGATTTCACGTTAGAAATGCAAATTGCCGAAGTGACGAACGCTAGAGCCCCCTTGCGGCTTTTTATTTCTCTGTTTGGAATGCGGCTTTAATTCGAGACGCATGATTTGTATTGACCCGATACCGGCCGTTCACAATGCGATCAGAAACACTCCATTGTGTTTGAGCTGCATGTTTTTTATAGTCCTTGTCCGATTCTCTCGCATCTTCCGTCATTCAAGGGTAATCTAATCCTTTCCGCTCCAAAACCTTCAGATAACTGAAAGTCAACTGATTTTAGCAATTAAATTGGAAATTGTTGTTTAATTGGCTGGGAAAAGAAAGTTTGACATGAGTATTGAAACAAAGTACGGTGGTTTACCTCACTAAGTCCTCCATTTCATTTCAGTCCATTCAGCAGACCGGCAACAGATACAATTGCAAAATAAGTGTATCGGCTGCAGAACTTCCTGCTGAAAATTTCACACTGTGGAATGAAAACATCTATAATTCCACGTTGACCGTCCTATTCACTAATCATAGTGGAAATGTTTTATTCTGTCATACTGTTAGCATGCTTGAGTATCGGGGATTTTTTTTTTGAAAACTTAACAACTTTTCTGGCACATTGAATTAAACTAAGTAAAGCAATATAATAACCCCTCACCCACCCATTTAGTCGTGAAAGTTTTTTTTTCCACAGAGACATGTGGTTGTACATTTCTGTTGGGTTACTGGGGAGATGCAGCTGTGTAAGCCTGCTTGTTCCAGGTCACCAAAAAAAGTGAAGACATTCACTGCCCAGAGACACATTCAAACAATTTACTCAGTTCATTCGTAATTAGGCTCTGTGATCGTTGCTGACCCTGTCAGCGATACCGCACCGGGTGATGGGAGATATAGATCAATGGCATTGGAGAGCAAGGAACTAGAAAAGTAAATACAGGAAAGCAAGTAACTCCGGAAAATGTGAATTTAAGTCACTTCGTTAGTCTTCGATGCCGGATGAGAGGTCAGATAGTCATTGCTAATATAATTATTACACATTTTGCCGGCTTGCTGAACATCTACCATTTTTAATCGTGGTAAACAGTCTAATGTAATGGGTATACCTTTGTTGGCCTCACAATTATAACCGCTATCTCCAAACACTACTCCCGCGGGTAAACTCTGAGAAAAGGTCTGCATTACCTCCGACAGATCTTTTGCTAAAATAGTTCAATAATAAATGGGCATTCATGGCTAAATGACATTTCGCCCCATTAGGCCATTACGCAGAGCCATAACAGATTGTGATTGGCTCATTTTACCGGGCAATGATAGAAATGCCAATAGCTAAGTTCTGTTCACCTCACTAAGAGAAAGACGAGGAAAAGATAGAAAAGATACAGATTATATTTACCAGGATGTGGCCTGGCTTGGGGAGCATGCCTTATGATTATGGATGTATTGAATTCGGCCTTTTCTCCTTCGAGCGACTGAGAATGAGAGGTGAGCTGAAAGAGGTGTACAAGGTAATAAAACCATATAACAATTACAGCACGGAAACAGGCCATCTCGGCCCTTCTAGTCAGTGCCGAATGCTTACTCCCTCCTAGTCCCACTGGCCGCACTCAGCCAATAACCCTCCATTCCTTTCCTGTCCATCAACCTATCCAATTTTACTTTAAATGACAACACCGAACCTGACTCTACCACCTCTACTGGAAGCTGGTTAAATACAGCTACCGCTCTCTGAGTAAAGATATCCCCCCTCGTGTTACCCTTAAAGTTTTACCTCCTAACTCTCAACTCAGGTCCTTTTGTTTGAATCTCCCCTGCTCTCGAAGAAAAAGCCTACCCACGTCAAATCTTTCTATCCCCCTCATATTTTAATTACCTCTAACAAGTCCCCCCTCAACCTTCTAAGCTCCAAAGAATAAACACCTAACATGTTCAAACTTTCCCTGTAACTTAGTTGCTGAAACCCAGGTAACATACTAGTAAATCTTCTCTGTAGCCTCTCTATGATGTATGTACTCTCTATGTACTGTCTATAATTACAGTATGGATGAGTTGATGGTGTGGATAGTCAGAGGCTTTTGCCCAGGGCTGAAATGGTTAACACGATAGGGCACAGTTTTGAGGTGTTTGGAAGTAGATACAGGGGAGATGTCAGATGTGATTTTTTTGTTCGCTGTGGTCAGTGCGTGGAATGGGCTTCAGGCGAAGGTGGGGGAGGTAGATACGATAGAGTCTATTCAGATACTCCCGGATGGCTACATGAAGCTCAGAAAAATAGAGGATTATGGGTAACCTGAGGTCATTTCTCAGTAAGTACATGTTCGGCACAGCATTGTAGGCCAAAGGCCTTGTATTGTACTGTAGGTTTTCTATGTTTCTATGTAACTTATAATTGGAAATGAGAGTCTTTTACTGAAAGAAAGGGCAAGCTGAGCTGTTGGGCCCAAAAGTATTGTTTGAGAACAGAAACGTTTTCAGATAGTTTAATTTATTTATCTATTTGCACCATAGATATAGGTATATTTTTCACGACACGTGCTAGTGATAATAAACCTTATTCTGATTCCGAAATGGGGAAGTTATTTAATGCATTCTCCAGTGCGGTTTCGACTTCCAAAAAATCTCAAAACTAAATTAGTGGGGGACAGCAGAAGTAATTTCAACTGCTCTCTGAATCTGGTCTGAGTCACTCCGTAAATAAATGTATTTGTGCAGCTGCTGAAATTCTGAATCACAGAACCCCAAAACTGTGCTTGAAAAAGCCGAATGGACATTTCCAGGTCTGTGTAGAGGCATCGCAGGAGAATGAAGACCAGAGTGGTTGTCGCCCAACAGAAAAGGAAACTCGTCGACAGGCTGAAGAGCAGAATGATGGATTGTCTCCGACTCTCCATCTCCGGATCTCGCTGTTTCCCGGAATTCTCCCGTCCCTTCAGTCCCCTGCGGACTCTGCTCGCCGCCAGTATCTGCCTGACGGTCAGAGCATTGAGGGTCAAAATGAGGAAGAAAGGAAGTAACGGATTCAACAGACGGTCAACCCAATAAAACCCCTCAAACAATTCTGAGACAGTAAGTGCGGGTCTACCGAAACAGACCCACTTACCCTTCAAGAGAAAAGCAGTTGTTTCCATATACAGGAAGTAAAATGGAATGTTTTTAAAACAGAGACCGACCAATACAGCGCCAATCACTATATCCGCAATTTTGGGGGTGCAATATTTCGTTTTAAGTTCTGTGGAGCAAATGGCCACAAAGCGATCGAAAGTGAAAGCGACAGTAAACCAGACGGAGCAATCGACGGCCACGTGACACAGGACGTAGTGGACAAGGCAGAACGGAGCGTTGCCCAGGACTCGGTAAAGTCTGTACGCTTCACCCATCTGGTAGAGCAGGACTTCGATAATCACCACCATTAGATCCGCCGCGGCCATCGCCACCAGGTAGCGCGTTACACATTTGGAGAGACCGCAGTTCCCTCGGCAGAGAATAATGATGGCTGCAAGGTTTACTGCAGTGAAGCAAAAAAGACCAAAAGCAGGGGAAAGAATCAATACGCATTTTGTGTAGAAGTACAAGCATCTTTTTCGCGCTTGAAATAAAATCAATCATACATCACTAATGAACTTCATACTCTGTGCTTATGCGGGTGGTTTAAAAAACTGACTGCAGCTTAAAGCGTTCTACTGTAGCACATGTCCACATTAAACTCTTCACGTACACAGATGCAGCAGCGATGAGTAGAGTCAAAGAGTGGTAGAGCACGAAACGGGTCCTGCACGACAATGTGAGCTGGTCTCGAATGTCCGGGTTTGGATCACGCCTCTCTAAACATTTCACATTCATTAACTGCGCAGGTGTCTTTGAATATTGCCAATGACTCTGAATCACCCACTTCCTTTTAAAGGATGTTCGATAAACAAACCAACTTCTGGTTCATAAAATACCCTTCGGAATGCAGCTACAACTCTGACCTCTGAAATTAAACCTACCCGTTCAGTTCATGATTCCCCAACCCCATGGAGAAAATTGACTGCATACACTAACTGTATCTGTTCATCATTATGGTTTTACGTGGATCTATAAAGTTATCCACCAATCATCTCTCTTAAGGAATCAAATGAGACTCGCCGAAGCTCTCCCTATAACTCAGGCCATAGAATCCCTGCAACATCTTTGTAAATACTGTCTGCACTCCTTTCAGCTTATGTCTGCCTTTCCTATATCAGGGCGTCCAAAACTGCACAAGCCCGCAAGTGCGGTGTTTCCAATGTAACTGCAGTGTCAGAGATTTATACAATGCTGGCATCAACAAGGGAAGCGCCAGAGATTCTTTGGAAGAAGTGACAGGATAGACCTATTTATTTTTCGATTGCAAGGTCAGATTCTGCAGCCACTATCCTGCAGTTCAGCAACATTCCCTCTATCCTTCGTTACAGCTGAGCAGACAAGCCATCGCTCTGAGCAGAAATTTTTAACAAAGTCTGAAAACTGCGCGGCATTTTATGCACATCAGACCAAAACCAACCACAAGTCACACACACGTAAACGATGGCTGGCACTCTCAAGTGATAATGGCAAAAGTAAAATGCTTTCATTAGACCGCACCGTCAGTGCGCATGGTTTATTACAATGAGCCACCGAATTCCAATCTGCGTTTATTGTTCCAATTTGTCACAAAGATGTAAGTTGAAACCACGACAAATGCGAATACACTGAAGCTCTAAAATGTTTCGAAATGAAGATTGTTGGATGTTTATATTTTCGAATAATACGTATTATCCATTAACAGCAATTATTGCAGGATACTTCATAATTTAAAAAAAAACAAATATTACAGACATTTATTAGCATAGTTTCTAAATTGTCTTAGCATTCAATACAAGAACACACCACCTACACGACAACACAGGAGCATTTCAGTGATTGAGCGGCCGCGCAATAATCATCTCATCTTAGGAGGAACGGTGCTGACACCAGGGAACACAGATAGGACTTGGATTACGGGAAGATTTTGGGATTTGTCAAATAATGGAAATAACGGTATGATTTACTTCAATCGAGCCGGGAGACATACAAGGGGAAAAGCTGCGTTTCCGTTACAGAAAAAGGGAGACGGATTTCTGGTGAAAATTGGTAAGGGGGAAATTCAGCGCTCATCGTTGGACGCGCCTTGCGTGCGGGTTTGAGGAGCGACCAGAGTCTCCGTGCACAGCGGCAGCGGCGCGTCATTGATCATGTGATGTGAGACGCATCTCCCCCGCGCAGCTGCGTCCTTTTATTTCCTGTCATTAGACTAGTCCCTTTCTACTTCCTCTAAACAAAAGCTGACCTCGGTGACAAAACACACGAAACAACCGAATTGTAATAAAACCTTACTTGTTTCAGAAATGCCGTTTTTGCAATGGGGAATACAGCCTACCTACAAGAAAGGGGAACAGACTTTAGAGGTTGAAATCGAAGATATTTACTGTGATTTAAATCCATAATCGATCGGTCACGATAAATAATTCGAATAAATGAGGTCCGCTACTGACAGGACGCTTTGATAGGCATGGATCGTGTGTGTTGTGTCTGTGCAGTTCGAAGGCTCAGGTCACAAATGAGAAGACTACAAGCAGTTCCAGTGACAAGTCTGCATGAGGATGTCTAAAATATGAGCAGGGCAGGAGTTGGAGAGGAACGAGACGGCATTTTACGGACTGACAGGGACACGAGTTGAAGATCTGAAAGGGAGTTCTGGCAGAGTCGGTGATCAGTGAACAGTTCTGGCTGTGCCAATTGTTTCAAGGTACCGGGACGTTTTCGATCAAGCTCGTTTGAAAACGTCCCGCCTGCGCAACGAATTCGATATGGAACGTAAGTAAGAAACAGAAAGTCGTCTCATTAATAAAACTGTGGTGTGAGCTTTTCAATAAACCCGGTTTAAAATATCAGCAGGAGCGACTCTCTGCTTGTAAAAAAGTAACTGACAAGTACTCACCGGGGATACCGACAATCACAATCACTGTGTAACAAACAGTCCTGTCTTGTAGCATTGTTAATCTTAGTTTGTTAGAATTTACAGTTCTGCTCGTAATGATCCCAATTTCTACTTTCCATATAAGACCGCACCAGGAAAGAAACTCAGATAGGTATAACAAAGTCCAGGAAGGGTTTCATCTGCGTTTATTGGGTAAAATATTCACGGATCAGACGTTGTTGAGAGTCGAATGCGTCTGGATGTTTCCGTCCGAAATGTAACTGAAGCACGAAATGGCATCCTTTTATTGAAAAATCTATTCCCGACAACAAAAACAACTGGTGTTAATTACCGCTGATTGGTAATGATTTCTCTGCTTTAGCGAACCGTAATGCCAATGGGGAAATAACACGCCTCAGTTCATAGAACCGAACGCTCACCAGTCATGAAGCCTCAAGAGACGGTCGATGCCGGGACCGCAGCAAGAACAATGTGGTCAAACTGCTCCGTGACATGATAGGACGTTATCTGAGCATCGCAGGTGACGACAGTAGTCTGTAATCCTGGTGTTCAGTTCACCTCTTCAGCGTTGATTCCACTCTAACTTTGCGAGTGGAGTCTCTGCTCCGATGCCGATGTTAATATCTTTAATTAAACAATAAAGTTTGCACTGTCTTGTTGTTTTTCTGTGATGAAGCACCTTTGATATGACTCATTGTTACTTTCTTGGGTTGATTTGTTTTTCTTTGCGGGTGGGTATAATACATTAACATTAATGCTATTGCGGCAAGCCTTGACTGTTTGCACTATTAGCGGAGTCAGCCGCAAACACAGATGTTTGACCGTATCCAGCGGGAGATACAAAACAATGACCCTGCATTACAGACCCGATCCTCAACCGCCGCTGTAGCGTTTACCCCAAAAGCCATGGAAAAAGACAAAACATTGTATCAACGTCGGTTTCAATGATAATAAGTACTGAAATAAGTGACGGTATTAAATATGGTCAGAGTCTCCAGGTAATATTGAAAGTCCCATATTAGAAAGTTAGAAAGTGTTTCAGGGAAGAAGATAAAGTACTTATTAAGCTGCTAAACAGAGATGAGACGTGTAATGGAACATAACCACACGGTAAAACATCAGGATATGTAAAGCGAGCTGTTCCTGAAGCACCCGGTTCTCGTACTTGTTTAAGAAACGCAGAAGCAGGAGGCGGGGTTTCTGTGACATTTCATGAAACAAAACAACAAATTACAAAAAGTACTCTGCGTCAATTCAGCTGCCGGACGTTAGGAACAGAGTGAGTGTCCGAGGGGAGACGCATTCGTAAGAATGCAGCATTATGAAACCAGCTGAGCTTTAGGCTGTGCCGTGGATGAAATTTCAGCTGATCAAATATCCGAGTGCCGGGTAAAGGAGATTAATGGTACATTATGGTGCATTCTAGCAATAATTGTCAACCCCTTTGTGTGTGCATGAGAATAAAATGGTTAATTGTGCGCAGCGATCCCCACCTCGAGGATCTGTGTACCATGGATTCTACGAAGAGTCAAGATAAATTGTCTCCACCCGAAAGGTCGATATTCCCCCACAGATGTTGCCTGGCGTGTTAGAGTCCTCCAGCATCGTCCCGGTTGCTCAAATATTCAATCAAATGTGTCTCTGAGCTTATGCAAGGCCAAATTCAGGAGTTTGTTTTTCCAAGTTTGTTTAGGGAACAAAACATGTTGGTTTTGCCAATTCAGATTATCTTTACCCCTCTGGAGATCGTCCCGCAGTTCCTTTGGTCACAGAGTCGGAGAGCACAGAATCATAGAGCAGTGCGTCACTGAAACAGGCCCTTCTGATCATCGGTCGGTGCCGAACTGATCCTCTATGCAGTTCAATGGACATTGAACCTGGACCACGCCGTCCATAACCCTCCCATTCATGCTGGATCCCATTTCCTCTTCAATGTTGAAATCGATCCTCATCCACCAATTCCTCCGGAAACTCGTTCAACACTCTCACAGCCATATGAATGTGTTTCGCAGCCTATAGCCCAGAAATATTCCACCTTTCGTTCTTAACTAATTACTCTTCCTTTTACTCAAATCAATCTTTGTTGGAAAATGACCACTTGCATTCACCTCATCTACACCCTTCAAATCCTCTCTTATTCGGAAGCTCCAGGGATCGGAACCTATTCCTAAACACCTCAATCTTTCCCTCTGACCGCGGTCCTCACGTACCGGCACCATCCCTGTGATTTTCTCTGAATCCCAGAGTTTACTCCGATGAGTTAGTTATTTCCCCGTAACAGCTTTTCTCTGTCACGATTAAACTTGCAGGAAATCCCAAACTGGGGAGTAATCTGCTTCGTTAGAAATGTATCTGCTGGTCCAGTGTCATCTTTTCGTGTGAGAAAGGCCTCGATCCATTTAGAAAGCGACCAGCATTACTAACAGATATTTATATCAGCCACTTTCTGGCATGTGTACAAACTTTATCTGCAGATACATAAATGGTGCTTTTGGGATGGGCAAATGGTCAAATTTACCAGGGACTCTCCCTAGTTATTTCTTGGCCAATTCGCACGTTCGAATGAGGTGTTCCTCTGCTGCTGCTAGCCATGGCGCAAAACGCTGCTGCTATATTTGATGTGTCCTAATCCTACATTTCTTTGACCATGTACCAGTCTAAAAAGGGCAGAGAGGAGACTATGGGACAAACGGGGCGGCCGCCGCTGTGCGAACATAACTCTCCGGCATCACAAGGGCAATGTTTTCTTTGGTAGAGCACATGTTACTCCCGGGAGAATCCCAGCGTTTACTCCGATGATACAGTTATAGAGTTATACAGTAGATACAGTCAGATATACAGTGAACTAAAATAAATTGCAGAGGTATGAGAGGGGATCTGGATAAAGCTGCCTGAATGGAGACACTAGTATGAATGACAGTAGAGCAGTAATGGCTGGAGTTTTTCAGAGGACAATTTTGCAGGACAGATACGTCTCAAAGGAATATTCAAGTCAAGTTGTCAAGTCGTCACTTTTATGTCATTTTGACCATAACTGCTAGTACCGTACATAGTCAAAATGAGACTACGTTTTTCAGGACCATGGTGTTACATGACACAGTACAAAACTAGACTGAACTACGTAAAAACACAGAGAAAGCTACACTAGACTACAGAATTACACATGATGCTTAAATTGCACAGAAACAGTGCAGGCTTTACAATAAATAATAAATAGGACAATAGGGCAAGGTATCAGTCCAGGCTCTGGGCATTGAGGACAGAAAGCTTTGGGGAAGAAACTGTTACATAGTCTGGTAGTGAGAGCCCGAATGCTTTGGAGCCTTTTCCCAGACGGCAGGAGGGTGAAGAGGTTGTATGAGGGGTGCATGGGGTCCCTCATAATGCTGTTTCCTTTGTGTATAGTGTAAATATTCGTGATGGCAGGAAGAGAGACCCCGATGATCTTCTCAGCTGACCTCACTATCCGTTGCAGGTCTTGCGATCCGAGATGGTGCAATTTCCAAACCAGGCAGTGATGCAGCTGCTCAGGATGCTCTCAATACAACCCCTGTAGAATATGATGAGGATGGGGGCGGGGGGGTGGGAGACTGACTTTCCTCAGCTCTAGCAGAAAGTAGAGACGCTGCTGGGCATTCTTTGCTATGGAGATGGTGTTGAGGGATCAGATAAGATTCTCCGCCAGGTGAACACCAAGAAGTTAGGTGCACTTAACGATCTCAACCGAGGAGCAAATTCGGTAGGATGTTCCCGTACTTGGCTAAAAAAAAGGATTCAAAAGCAGTATAAAAGCAAAAGAGAGAAAGAGAGAACGTAACATTTCGCAGCAATTAGTGGAATTTAGAAGAATGGGAAAAATAAAAAAAAACAAGTAGATTTAAAAACCCGAATGGGGAGAAAAGATGTAACATGCAGGTAAGCTAGACAATCATAAAAAGGGATAAGAAAAGTTTTATTTTCTTATATATAAAGAGTTAAGGAGAAGCAGGAGTGCATATCATACCACAGCACTATGACACTGGAGAGGTAGTAACGGGAACAATGCAATTTCGGCTGACCTTAATACGTGTATTTCATCGGAAACAGCAGAAGGCTAGTAATGGGGGGTTTCACAGTTTAGAAGTGAGTTTTGTTGCTAAAGAGAAGGCAGTTGGAAAGTTGAAGTTCTGAAGATGGACGGGGTTCTGAAAGAGGTAACTGGTGTGGTTGTGGAGATAATAGCAGGATTTCAAGAACAGCAGATTTTGAAATGGTTCCGAAGGAATGGAAATTTACAAAATTACCCCACACTTTGGGAAGGGAGGGCAACAGGGGGAAAGCTAATGATACGCCAGTTAATCTGATTTCCGTTGTTGGGAAGATGTTGGAGTCCTTTATGAACAGTGCAGGTTTGGAGCACGTGGATGCAAATAATGTAATTGGATAAAGTCAACATAGCCTCCTTAAGAGTGTGGGGGGGGGGGGGGACCAAACTGACGAAACTTTCAACTCTTGAATGACAGGCAGGAGAGACAGAAGAGGAGCACTGCAAGTTTTTTTTTTCATTTGGATTTTCAGAAGGACTTTGATAAGTTACGAAGATGATATTGTTTAAGAGACCATTGTGTTAATGGATACATACTAGAACTGATAGAAGATTGCCTGACTGGCAAGGGACAAACGATCAGCATAAAGGTTGCATCTGGCCGGCTGCCGGCAACTAGTTAGGTTACACAGGGGGCGGTACTGAGACAACTCTGTTTCACGATGTATATCAATGATTTGAATGTCAGAACTGTTGGCGTTATGCACAAGTTTCCAGATAATCTGAAGATGGGTGGAGGGACAGATACTTTTGCGGAAGCAGACAGCTTACAGAAGGGCAGACTGGGGGAATGGACAGAGAAATCACAGACGGAATAAAGTTTAAGGGAAAAAGGTAAATCAATATAGGCATTGACGAATTTCTAACCATTACTCTTCACCACTGTGACGAAAGAATTCCTAATCCAACGCACTAATGGCATTACCTTCCGTATCTCATTGCCATTTAGTTTGACATTTACCAATTATCCTGTGTGATTGTTGCACTCATCTTCAATCACAGAAGTTATTGTGAGTTCTGCAGAATGGGTTCTCTGTGCTGCAGTGCTTTTACCCTGATTCGGAGGAACATTGCCTCGTGTGACGGTATACATGCATATCATTAAATAACAGTAAACGACTCCAACAAGTTCAAATGTCCCAACAAACTTGATCCTGTACAGCACAATGATGTGTAATATGATTTACTCTATTCGCTGTGAACTGTACTGGTGCGCCGCCGGACAGTAACAGAAATTATGCGGGTTTGTCTTTGTTGTACTGTATTTCAATAAACCCTTCATTTAATAAATAAATAGATAAATGAATGAACGAATGAATGAATGAATAGATAAATAAATAAATGGATAAATGAATGAATGAATAGATAAATAAATAGATAGATAGATAGATAGATAGATAGATAGATAGATAGATAGATAGATAGATAGATAGATAGATAGATAGATAGATAGATAGATAATAGATAGATAGATAGATAGATAGATAGATAGATAGATAGATAGATAGATAGATAGATAAAGAGCCCTTGTGCTTTTAGGCCGTGTACACTTTTCCTGCTCACAGCAGTGATTGGTCGGGCGGCTGTAAAAAAAGAAAAAAGTAAAACAGACAAACGAAGTGGGGGGGGGGGGGAGAGAGGTGCATTGGTCTTCATCCACCTTATATTCCGTTCGATTTAAAACAATGGATTGTGCTTTCCCAGAAGAGATCGTCGTCATTTCTATATGATTAGACACTAAATTGCATATTAGAAATCAGATGAAATAAACAGCAATAGATGTAACATTTTCAGTAAGGTCGGATGAAGGAGTAAAGATAAAGTAATGTAATGAAAGAAACTTTTCTCATGTCAGGATTTGTTTCGAAGGAGACAAGGCTTCGATTCCCTCTTGTTCTGCATATCACTCGGCGCGTTTCTTTGATCATACTGGCCCGTGAAATACACCTATAGGATTCATCCGACTACATGTAACGCGGTAGCATTTAACCAAAGGATAACGAGTAAAACACTTGTGCTTATTCAAAATACCGTGTAATAAAATATACATCCCTATATCACACGAATAGGAGAGAAGTTTTTCAGGGTTTGAATACAGAGAAATCTGCATGTGGGGAGAGATGTGAGCCATAGCCTGCTGGATCAGCTCAAAAATTCCCCTTAGCATACGGATGATGTCGGCCAATTTATTACTGCTGCTCGTCTATCATTGACCGCACAGATAAATGTGTTCCATCTGCGGAATCATCACTGACTAGATCCTCAGGAATCATGCACTACTGGACAAGGTGAGTGCAGACATCTGCTAGAAAAGAATGGGTTACTTGTTTTGGTTAATTTTATAGGACGATTATTCCGATGAAATGGCTGTAACAGGTATTAGAAAAAAACATTTAAAATATGCTTGAGCAAGGTAAAATGGTAGTGTCACAAACACGAGTAGTCTTCATCCGCTTAATCCGCATAAGTATTTTGCAAAATCTGCCGAATTGTTTCCAACTAAATTATGGATAAATATAACTTTCATGTTCGAAACTATTTAACAACACATCCCCACACCAGCTGCTCGGCTGCTGTGCAGAAAGGGTTAACTGCGTTTGCCATTTCATAAAATAGAACGAACGTCATTTCCACAGAGGTTTTTGCTGTCTCCAGAGAGTTTCTCTGTCCTATTTATAAGCGTCCGACTCATTGAGTTGTCCCACTGCCAGCGTGAGCAGTCGTCCCGACGCACACAGCGACTGGCGGATCCACCAAGCGGGACACAGAGACACTCGGAGGAAAGAAGATTTGTTGGCTCCGGAATGGATCAGAGTCGGCGAACAGCAACGTAGAACGTATCAGGGATTCGGAAGAACGTCTTCAGGGCTGCTGAATATCTCTTTGCAAATTATGAGCGGATTATCTTAGAACTTCGAATCATGTATACGATAAAAGTCATTCGGGTGATTTACTGCACTGTCTTCGCTATGGTTGCTCTTCCCGGTGAGTCTTTTTCCAAAGCTTAGTTATGCAAGAGTATTTAATTAAATTGTTTTCATTCTAATGTGAACCATCCATTGAAATACGTGTCTGTCACCCAGTCCGGCTATGAAGTCTTCAGCACTTTAAATTTGCAACCGATCCTGTTCACTGTGGCTTTTGGAACTGTGCCGATGTAATGGTCAATGATCTGATCGGTAAACTGGGTTCCAGTTTTGCTCAAATGAGATCATGACCGTGGCCTTTTCCCTCTGATATTTTGCCTCTGTAAACCTTGCTTCCTTTCATTCGCTCCATAATTCTCTTGTGAATATCTGCTACTGAAACATGTTGCTCTTTCGTGTTGTGTTTCCATTTGATCTGATCTCCATATCCGCAACATTTCCGGAGACAACCGCTCTGTTATTTACTTGCGATGGTCACGGTATACAGATATAGTTAGGATGCCCCAGACCTTAGCACAGTGCTGCAGCAATTTCATGCGTTGTACTGCAATGCCGCCGCAAACAAAGCTGCGGACTTCTTGACTTAAGAGAGCGATTCTGATAAGGGTCTCATTTGTGGACTGCGAGACGGGAATCATGCCAGGGAAAACGAGAAGGGAGAGAAGAGGGAGCGGAAAGCACGAGGGAGATATTCTGTAATGATCAATAAAACAATGGTTTGGTATCACATTACCTTGTCTGGTGTCTCAGGACTCGGGGTGTGTGCACCAGCGCCAACCCGGCACTCCTTCTATGCCTCCTGGCCCACATCTCCACCGTCTCCATCACGAGCATCGTTTGCTCCCATCGGATTTACAAACACGCTATCTGCTCCGCGTTGATAAATAAAGTCGCGTTGCAAAGTCTGAGGCACCCTGCTATATTACATATTTAGAGACTTCTGCACATTACTTTATCATGATTCGGTACGGGTGCCTGTCTTTGGTCTAAACAGAGTCTGTGTTGCAAATAGTTATTTAATGACAAATATGCTTCTGTGGAGTTAGAATTTAATGCCCCAACTACATCTTTTCCCTCAACTTGTCGGAAATTGGCTAATAATCAGTGATCATTATCTGTATTGTCCAATATTTTTTCTTGGGTAGTATTCACAAATATTCCGCTCGATTTTTCACTGAATGAATTTGTGATTCAAATCTAATAACTGATTTTCTCAAAAAATATATCCTTCCTGAGATAAAATGATTTGCCAACGTGACCAAGCACACTTTCAAATGAGATGAAGGAAATGTCAATTTACCAGTGAACGTTTCCAGATGTGTATCCATGCCTAATTTTCTGCTCCTTACAGTGAACCTGGTGACCATTTTAATCTTGTCCAGAGGAAAGTGCGGTCTCTCAAGAGTTGTCATTGGCTACCTGGTTGCCATGGCAGCGGCGGATCTCCTGGTCGTTGTCCTGGACCTGATATTGAGCAAGATTCCGAATACTTTCGCGCCACTCGAAGTTTATTTCTGGTCTCTGGCTACTCCGGTGTGTAACATCCATGCCGTCCTGCTTTATATCGCCACAGATTGTTCAGTCTGGTTCACCGTCACCTTCACATTTGATCGTTTTGTGGCCATTTGTTGCCAAAAGCTGAAAACAAAATATTGCACAGGGAAAACTGCGGCTCTGATTATGGGGATAGTGTCAGTGATCAGCTGTTTAAAGAACATTTACTGGTATTTTCGTCTCTCAGGGTATTATGCACCAATGATTGCTCCATTTATTTGTTTGGAAGACGGGTATTATGCGTCCTTATCTATCTTTATGTATTTAGATTTATTGAGTTACATCCTCACCCCTGTTATCCCATTCCTACTGGTTCTCCTGACGAATGGATTAACCGTCAGGCACGTTTTAGTCGCCAGCAGAGGGCGCAGGAGACTCCGGTCTGTTAACAAAGGTCAGAGTGCCAGAGATCCGGAGATGGAGAGCCGCAGGAAATCCCTCGTTTTACTGCTGATCATCTCTGCCAATTTCGTTCTGCTGTGGACACCATACACTGTGTATTCAGCGTGGATTCTGCTGTTATTTTACTATACATCGAGTCCTCCCCCCGAATATTTTCGAGACCTGGCCTTAATGCTGCAGCTTCTGAGCTGCTGTACAAACACGGCTCTCTACGCCGTCACCCAGACCAAATTCAGGGAGCAACTGAAGATCGTAGTAAAATATCCAGCGTTCCTCATTGCTGCGAGATTAAGCCGTCAGTGATGCCTAATTTGGAGCAATGTGTGCAAATTTGTAATTTTCCTACTGCATAGATGTAAATTAGATCGGTGGAGTTCAGAGAAAAAAAATCTAGGATGTTGCCAGGATTGCAGGATCTGACCAATACAGAAAAAATGAATAGGTTAGAAATTAATTGCTTAGCACGTAGACAATTGAAGGGACATGCCAAAAAAGTTTACAATTACGAGAGGTATAGAGAGTGTAAATGCAACTAGGCTTTATTCCGCTGGTGTGTGGGGGACTACAATTGGGGGTCATGATTTAAGTCTGAAATGTGAAGTAGGTGGTGAGAGTGTGGTGTGAGCTGCCAGCACGAGTGTTGGATGCAATTTCTAACTTTAAGAGAAGTTTGGACATGAGAGATCTGCATGGATTAGTCCGGCCTGGCCCGACTAATTCTTCCAGCATGGCAGGCAACTCCTGCACCAACGGAGCGCGGCGTATTCCTTCTTCGACTCGATACTCACCCATTTCACTGTGATTCGTCACTCTGTTTCGCAAATATTCCATGCAGTCAAGATCGGGGAAAAATTATTAAAGGTGCAAAAACATGGCAAATACAAATCCAGGGTCGTCGGAACTTACTCCGCGGATGTAAGATTATGGAATGATTCCCGAGTACGTTGACGTGGACACTTCACTTCCCAGTCTATTTCGCTGTGGTTTTTCTTATTCTTGTTTACATGTTGTGCAGTGTATCTACAGTTATTTCACCTTGTTCTACTTCATTTCTGTATATAATGATTGTATTTTACGATCAGTACACACAGCTAGATTTTCACTGTATCTCAGCGAAGGCAACAATATTATTCCAATTCCATCCATCGGCGGTGTAACTCAGAGAAGAACTAAGTAAAAATTTACCACCGTGGACTGGCACCGGCCCCGGAGAGATCAGGCCACCCATATTGATTTGTCTTGCCTGAACTACAGACAGAAGAGAAGGTCATATCTCGGGTTCGCAAATTCATAGAATTCGAAAAGTTATCATACCATTTCCGGATCATCAGTTCTCACGGACAAGAACCTGATAATGTTATTTCCATGTCCCTATGATCCAAATATCCATCCAGATGCTTCCGATGTGCTGTCAGCCTCTCTGCTTTCTTCAGATCTGTAACAAATTTCCCTATGCGGAAAATAAATCTGATATTTTCTGTGTTCGATACCCTTCATAGCCTTTGGTGCCTGACTTGAAATGCCTACCTTGCCGGGAATAGGTTAGAATTGGCTATCGTCCGCCGATAATTGCGATACCTTAATCCTCAGTGTATTTTCCTGCAGCCGACACAGACCTATGCAGTCTTTGTTCTCTCTGGGTTTATTCCTTTCCTATTGTTTTGGAATTGTTATTCTTACACGTACCGAGCTGTTGTACTTTGGGAGGACGTGTACATTGTTTTTAAGGCAACTTGGAGTGCGATGGAATGGAAGGATCCGGGAATACAGATCCATAACTTCTTGAAAGTGTCATCACGGGTAGGCAGAGTCTGAAAGTGAGCTTGTCGCACATTGGCTTCCATAAGTCATCGTGTTGAGTATAGGAGTTACGATGTTATGTTGATGTTGAATAAGACGCTTGTGAGGCCTAATCAGGAGTATTGAGTGCAGTCCTGGTCACCGATCAAAACGAAATCCATTAGCAAAATTCAAAGAGTTACAAGGATGTTGCTGGGATTTGAGGACCTGAGGGATAAGGAAAGGATAAATAGGTTAGGGCTTTGTTCCCTCAATAGCAGGAGATTGATGGGAGATTTGAGAGAGATATCGAACTTCCAACATCTAGGAGCTAGATAGATATCTGATGGATAGGGGAATCAAGGGGTATGGGGACAAGGCAGGGACTGGGTATTGATAGTGAATGATCAGTCATGATCTCAGAATGGCGGTGCGGACTCAAGGGGCCGAATGGTCTACTTCTGCACCTATTGCCTATTGTCTATTATCTTGAGGGGTATGGCTAGGTTAAATGCAAGCAGGCTTTTTCACTGAGCTTGGGTGAGACTTATGTATAAGTGTGTATGGTGAAGGAGGACATTGGGGGCTATTGGCTCAGTTATAGTGTTGTGAGAGTAGAACGAACTGTCAGCGAAAGTGATGAAAGCAGGTAAGTTTCACATTCACATGAAGTTCGGATAATTCCATGAATGGAAGTGGAGAGCAGTGTTATGGCGAAGGTGAAATGGTATGGGACTGGGCCGAATAGATCCACCCGACTGCACAGGCCGAAGGGACAGTTTCTCTGTTTTAGTTCTCTATTTCTTTGGAAATGCCTTCACCTGGCTTCAACAATTATGCGCACAGTGGGCTAAGATCTCACAGACTCGGGGATTTATCCTTATTTAAACACCTGAACATATGGACCTTAATTATGGAGATTCAGAATAGAATATTCTTTTACCTTTGATGAATCCTGGAACTGTAAAGGTCGCCATGTAGAATACCGCCGAAAATCATTAATCTGTTTCTACTCCACATCCTCTGTCTCTGTTTAGATTGTATATACAGTCCCCTATAATCACAGCACCTTGCATGAGGGTCCGTTTGTCCACGATATGCTGAAGAAAAGAGTTTGTATTGATTTCCCTCACGTCAGCTTGTGAACGCCCGTTTTCATACTAAAAACTTATAACAAGAGGGTAAAACGTCAAAGAATAGGACCAATCACGCGTGACAGGCGCTTCTATTCAGGTGAACCAACAGAAGGTCAATACGGAGCTCGAATAGACCCAGCTTGGGCTTTACTAACTTCTATCAGTGATTAAAGCACACTGGCTGCACCGCTCACTGCTCTTGCGGTATCAACAGCAAGGTCCTCCTGGTCTCCTGCTGCTGAAAACACATTTACTGACCTGAAGGAACGTTTCACCTCTGCCCCCATCCTGATTCAACCCGACACCGACCGATAGGTTATTGAGTAGGTGGATGTGTCTGACATGGGTCGAAGCTGGAATCTCTGCGTTCTGCCAAGGGTGAGAAGGTACACCCCTGCGGCTTCTTCTCTCACCGTCTCACCCCCACGGAGCGGAAATACGATGTCTGAAACTGGGAGCTGCTGGTTAGGATGCTACCCCTGAGAGAGTGGAGACATTGGCTTGTGGGAGCCCAGATGTCATTCATAGTCTGGACTTTTTACCAGAATCTGGAATATATCCGTACTGCCAAACATTTCAACTCCAGTCAAGCTCGTTGGTCCCTGTTTTCCCCACGATTCAATTTTACTCTGTCCTTTCGCCCCGGTTCCAAGAACCTGATGCCCTCTCCCGAAGATCTCCCTCCTTTGAGTCCCATGAGGTCCCCGATGTCATCCTCCCTGCTGTCTGTCTCACATTGGCCCCACATTGTTCCGGATTTTGTCACCAGTCTTCCCCCATCAGATGGTAATACGACAATTCTCAAAGTAATTGATCGTTTGTCCAGGTCTGTACACTTCATTCCTTTGCTTAAACTCTCCTATGCCAAAGAAACAGCCATATTACTAGTATTGAATGTTTCAAAATTACAGTTCAAGTCAGACGTTTACACACACCGTAGCCAGATACATTTAAACTCGGTTTTTCACAGTTCCTGACATTTAATCCTAGAAAACATTCCCTGTCTTAGGTCAGTTAGGATCACAACTTTTTTATTTCAGCTTTTATTTCTTTCATCCCATTCCCAGTGGGTCAGAAATTTATGTACAGCACAGTTGACAGTGCCTTGAAACAGCTAGGAAAATTCCAGGAAATCATCTCATGTCTGGTTCATTCTTGGGAGCAAATTCCAAACGCTTTAAGGTACCACGTTCATCTGTACAAACAATAGTACGCAAGTATAAACACCATGGGACCACGCAGCCGTATACCGCTCAGGTAGGAGACACATTCTTTCTTCTAGAGATAAACGTACCTTGGTGGGAAAAGTGCCGATCAATCCCAGAACTACAGCAAAGATGCTTGTGAAGATGCTGGAGGGAACAGGTAGACAAGTATCTATAAGCACAGTAAAATGAGTCCTATATTGACGTTGCCTGAACGGCTGCTCAGCAGGACAGAAGCCATTGCTCCAAAACCGCCATAAGAAGTCCAGACTACAGTTTGCAAGTGCAACATGGGGACAAAGATCTTAATTTTGGGAGAAATGTCCTCTGGTACGATGAAGGAAAAGTTTTACACTTCGGCCATAATGACCATCGTTACCTTTGGAGGAAAAAGCGTGATGCTTGCAAGCCGAAGAACACCATCACAACCGTGAAGCAGGGTTGGCAGCATCATGTTTGCAGCAGGAGAGATTGGCGAACAAAGCATGTGGATATATTGAAGCAAAATCTCAAGACATCAGCTAGGATGTTATAGCTCGTTCGCAAACGGGTCTTCCATATCGACAATGACCCCAAGCGTACCTCCAAAGTTGTGGGAAAATTGCTGAAGGACAACAAAGTCGATAACCTCAATCAGACTGAATACTTGTGGACAGATCTGGAAAAGCTTGTACGAGCAAGGAGCCTACAAACCTGACTCAGTTACAGCAGGTTTGTCTGAAGCAATGGGTGTACAAGTAGTTGGACAGCAAAGGGATGATTAAGGATTCTCAGCATGGCTTTGTGCGTGGTAGATCGTGCATAACGAATCTTGTAGAATCGTAGAATCTTGTACACAGTCTGTGAATCTCGAGCACACAAATAATCGGGAATTAAACAGACATTGCGAGACTGGAAGGGCGAAGCGCCGTGTCCTGGCCCCTTGCCGTACTTTGCAATATTAGTTTATTGTCTACGCCTGTACCAAGGGACTGTGACAGTCTTATCTTGCAAACCGTTCACACAGATCATATCATTACACAGTGTATTAAGATAGAACAAGGTAAAGCAATAACAGAATGTAGAACAGCTACAGATAAAATGCAGAGCAGTTAAACAATACGGTCATTGCAGCACATCGGGCCACAGCTTTGCCGCCGCTTTAACACTTCCGTCTGTATTTTTTTACGAGGTCGAGTTCCCAGCTGGACGCTCGCACCAGCATAGATGGAAAGCGGGCAAGGAGCCGAATTCGACTCCAGGATCACTCGCCGCGTTGTCCGGTGCGGATGCCGGTACAACATCAGCCGGCGAGCCAACAAGGTACAATAGCATAATCAGCTAGATTGTGCGGCCGTCCATCTTCTCATATTACGGAATATTCTTATCACGTCAGAATATAACCATACAGCCATATAACAATCACAGCACGGAAACAGGCCATCTCGGCCCTCCTAGTCCGTGCCGAACTCTTAATCTCACCTAGTCCCACCTACCCTCACTCAGCCCATAAATCTCCACTCCCTTCCTCTCCATATACCTATCCAGTTTTACCTTAAGTGACACAACTGAACTGGTCTCTACTACTCCTACAGGAAGCTCATTCCTCACAGCTATCACTCTCTGAGTAAAGAAATACCCCTCGTGTTTCCCTTAAACTTCTGCCCCAACTCTCAAATCATGTCTTCTCGTTTGAATCTCCCCCACTCTCAAAACAGACTATTCACGTCAACTGTATATATCCCCTCAACCTTCTACGCTCCAATGAATAGAAACCTAATGATACCTAATGATATGAATATCATAGAACATTTTCAATATCCTTATAACAGTGGAATAGAAACTGTCCTTGAGCCTGGTAGTCTGTGTTTTCAGGCTCTGGTATAATCTACCCGATTAGAGGGGAGAGAGAAGAATGCCTGTGATCAACAATAACAATCATGAAACCGAGAGGTGAGCCTGAGTGTGTTTCACAACAGCATTCAACGATTTCTCCTATTGCCATTTCTTCGTCTTTGAGATTTTGCAATTTCATGTCAAGCTATCCATTTTCATCACAATTGGGATTTTACTGGAAATACATCATGTTTATTTTTTTACCCCAGCTGTTGGAAGACTCGTCAGCCTCGTGTAGTATTGAATATTCAGTGTGCGGGAGCCGGTGTAAATGCATGACCGTGGGGAACCATCAGCTCTGAGTTGCTTCAGCAAGATTGCGGGCTGGTGGAAGACAGGCTGAATCTCACACAGCATGGTTGAAGCATTTTACCGTGTGAAAAGGATATATTAAATTATCATTACCGTTATTGATCATTATCATATATGACCATTACAGTTATTGGTGTTCCTGGTAAGAACATTTACAGTTCGTTGTGCACGGTCTATGAACCGTGATAGTTCAATAACATTTTGATGCCAGTGTATCAGTGAGTGCGGTGCAGACATTGTGACAAATCTGTGTTCGGTCAGAAGTTCCCTTGCAGTTTAATCCGTAGCCCCGTGTGAAAATAAAATGGCAGTTCAAACAGATGTAGAGTGGAAGATCGGAGACATAGAGACACTTTATTGACTCATGGCACAAATTATTGATTTATCAATGCAGAACCACTGTGAAAATAAACTGCGATAATCCAACACACTCGGCACCTTTACGGGTTACATGGTGTTACTCCGTATCAAGAGATAAACATGTGTTAAATTCAAATTTAAAGTATTCCGCTCTGTTTTAAGGAATTTCTGCAAAATAATTATCGAGTTTAGATTTGGAAGTCTCTGAGGTACTACTCTCAACTGCGCGGCAACATAGTTTGTTCCGTGTATCCATAACTCGCAGTGTTAAGAAATGCTTTAAAGTAGTAGCTGGTATCCACCTTAGTTGTACCCTTAGTGATCCTGAGCTCCTGTATCATATCTCCTGTCATTCTACCAGTACTGAGGATAAAACGGTTTAATACGTTCAAGCTTTCTTCGTAGCTTATACTCTGCAGACCTGTAATGAGAGTGGTGGACATCACCTCTAAGTTAGACTCCGGACCATTGGGAGATGTAAAAAAGTCAAAGAAGGTGCTGTGTGAGTTTTAGTGTAGTTTTAGTTACACTGTGAGCTGTGTGAGTGTTTCCACACTCTATTATCCGCGAAGAGAAGATAGAGTTAGGGTGCAGCCCAGCGGTGGCCTTTAGCGGTCAGATGAGCGGGGTAAGTTTCATGCGGTACTCCACCCCGGAAAAATATGCATCAAACCATTCAGAAAACCGATGCAGTAGTTTGGCACAACCTCTGAAATGCAGATGATTTGAGGTACCTGAATTGTACTTCCTTTGAAAATTGGAAAGATCAAGCACTAACGTGCACAATACATGAAAAATTCTGCAGAACATTCAAAATAATTAAGAGTTTCTGATCGAATGCTTTAACAAACTGCAAAGGAACTCAGGTCCAAAGTGGTTTCAGAATGTAAAAGAAGCGAGCCAAGTAGGAACTCAATGGACAGGAGAAGAATTGGGAGTCCAGGAGGAGACGAGGCAGGCGAATGATGGAAATTAACTGTTCTGAACTTCGAAAATGGACAGAGGCAGGACTTCGCTGTACGAGGAGAGTGAGAAAAAAATAAGCGTCAGGAACGCGGCCATAACCATCGCTGAAAGAGTTGCCGATATATGCAGCCTTTACACATCAATCGAAACCTAATGCTAGGAGAGTTTTATTGATTTCTCCAAAACGCTTTCGGCCACCAGTGTACAATGTGTCCTTCCCAAACACTGCTCCTCCTGCAGTACTGAAACCCCGTTCTCTTTCACTCAACATGAAAGCGGTTGAGGCATCTGTGACTAGCCCTTTACGTCTTTTAAACCTCCAAAAATGAGCTTTCTGCAAAGTTTGATTGTTCTCAATTCCCAGCTTATCTTTGCGCAGAGACTCACAGCGGTGAGACTGTAATTCACTCGTTCTTTTTGCTTCCCCTCCCCCAGTGAATTTAGTAGTGATTGAGATCCTGTCTCGAGGAAAGTGTGGCCTCTCCACCTGCACCACTTGTTACCTCGTGGCCATGACAACGGCGGATCTTCTAACCATCATCTTTGATGTCATAATGTGGCGGGTCAGTTATCACTACTTCCCCGGGACTTTCCTGGACATCACACCAGTGTGCAGTGCGAATTCCATTCGACCCCTCGTCGCTTGCCTCCGACCTCCACGTCTTCGCACCTAGGACCCGCCCGGGGGTCTTCCGAGCAGTGCAGCGCACATCTACCTTCCTCGATGTCTTCCTCCCGCACTCTCCTCCCACCAAAAAACCCGCGAAAACCCCTCCCCCAAGTTCCCAGCGTCACAAGACACAATAACATTCCCCATTGCTTAATAAATGAATACAATTACTATATTAGCATGTCTAAAGCTAAACAACGGCGAGAGAAACACTTATCCGACAAAGGAGCATTCCTACTTGTAACAAACCAAAGAGGCCATTTTGAGTAACATACACAGGGCATTGTACATTCTCTCCCCACCAGCAAATGTCATGCCCTCATGGCATTACTAGAGTTCCCCAAAGCTTCTTGCAACACCAAAACCCAACCCAGATGCAGAAAGCAGTGACATAACTACCCAGAGCAGTAGAAATCACACTCGGTTCTCCAGGTACCGCATATGTCAACCGCTCCGGGGGGCGCCTAATCCTCTGAGATCTCCATACCCCTTCTGCCCCACTGGGCTCCCTCGTCACCTGCGAACCCACTGTCTCGGACACCCCAGGTCTACCTGACAGGCCCGCACCCCCTTCCACACAGGGGTCCTCCCTCACCTGAGATCTCTCCGGCTCACGCTCGGGTTCCACCCTCTCTCCCACCAATGTAGGCTGCCTCTCCATCTGACCCTCAAGATCTTCCCTCCTCTCACCCAATTCAGTATGGGAAGGGCCAGGAGCCTGGTACTGGAGCACCAGCGAATGGGAACAGGGCCCACTCATCTGAGTCGTCCTCCTCTGAATCGGTAGCCATTCCCGGGTGAGGGACCCGGCCCGCTCTTCAGCAGCGGGCTCTTGCCGTTCTCCGCGCCCTCGCAGAGTCCTTGTACTAGGCGCAACCTCCCTCTTGGGCTCCTTATCCACCTGCACCGCTTGACACAGTGGCAGCATGTGATTCCTATAGAGTACCTTGATAGGCCCTTTTCCATCCTCAGGTTTCACCCGGTAAACGGGCAGTTTCGGCACCTGGCTCTCTATTACATAGGGGCTGGCCGCCCATCGATCTGCCAACTTGTGCTTACCAGGGAGTCCCAAATTCCTTAAAAGGATCCGGTCGCCCGGTAATAATTGTACAAACTTCACCTTTCGATGATACCGCATCTTATTCTTCTGATTTTGTTTGGTAGCCGCCGCCTCGGCCAATTAGTACGCCCGCTGTAACTCCCTCTTCATGTCGGACACGTACTTTAGATGGGACTTCCCGGGAAATTCACCCACTCTACCTCCAAAACACACGTCAATGGGCAACCTCGCTTCCCGCCCGAACATCAGATAATAGGGCGAAAACCCTGTAGCCTCATTGCGAGTACAATTGTAACAGTGAACCAATTGTCCAATATGACGACTCCACCTGCTTTTCTGCCCAATCTCCAGCGTCCCGAGCATATCCAACAGGGTTCTGTTGAATCTCTGTGGCTGCGGATCTCCCTGTGGGTGGTAAGGGGTAGTCTTGGATTACTCAACCCCAAGCATAGTCAGTAATTCCTGGATAAGGCGGCTCTCAAAGTACCGTCCCTGATCACTATGGATTCGCCTGGGAAGGCCGTAATGCACAAAATACTTCTCCCATAACATCTTCGCCACTGTCGTCGCCTTCTGATCCTTGGTGGGAAATGCCTGAGCATAGCGAGTGTAATGATCGGTGATGACTAAGACATTCGCGGTGTTGTTGGTGTCAGGCTCAATCGACAGGAAATCCATACATACCAGGTCCAGAGGTCCCGCACTCTGCAAGTGCGACAGTGGAGCCGCCAACGCTGGCAGGGTCTTCCTCTGGAAGCAACGACGGCATCCCCTACAGTATTCTTCGACGTCACCCCCTCATCCGGGGCCAGTAAAACCGGTCTTTAAGTAATCCATATGTCTTTTCCACCCCCAAGTGTCCAGAATCATCATGTAAGGCCTGGAGTACAGCCTGGCGATACTCCTCCGGCAGGACCAGTTGCCAACAGCGGGGTTGGTCGGGAGGCGCCGTTACCCGGTACAAGAGTTTGTTCTTTAACTTCAACCGAGAACACTCCTAAAACAACAGAGGCACGCATGGGTGTTTCGCCCTCTCAGCCAACGCACCATCCCCCTTCTCAGTTCCGGCAACTGTTTAGTCCCCAGTGCGGTCAGGACACAGTAAACTATGGGTATGGCGTCGTCAAAAACCCCCAAATGGTCCACGGCTCGTTCCAGCCTCCCTCTTCCCTCGGCCTTCACGGTGATAGCAAACTGACACATCGCCTTCACTCCAGGGGCAGGGACACTCTCCCACTCCTCGTCCCTCTCCTCCTCCCCCGGCTCCCGACGAGACAATGCATCCGCATCGACATTCTTGCTTCCGGGGCGGTACATCAGGCTGAAATCATATACCGACAAGGCCGCCAGCCACCAATGTCCTGTGGCATCCAGCTTCGCCGAAGTCAAAATATAAGTGAGAGGATTGTTATCCGTTCTCACCTCAAACTTGGCTCCGTACAGGTAATCGCCCAGCTTGTCCACCACCGCCCACTTCAGCGCCAGGAACTCCAACTTGTGAGTGGGATAGTTTCTCTCCGATGGCGACAAGCTTCGGCTGACAAAGGCTACTGGTCTCAATGCTTTGCCATGCTCCTGGTACAGAACAGCCCCGCGACCCTCTCGGCTGGCATGTGTGTCAGGACCCTGCCAGTTGTCCGTGTGGTCTCACTGTGTGTCAGGACCCTGCCAGGTGTTTGTGGGGTCTCACAGTGTGTCAGAACCCTGTCATTAGTGGGTGAGGATTCACAATGTGTCAGGACCCTGCCAGGTGTTTGTGGGTTCTCACAGTGTGTCAGGACACTGTCATTAGTGGGTGGGGATTCACAATGTGTCAGGACCCTGACAGGGGTGTGTGGTCTCACAGTGTGTCAGAACCCTGTCATTAGTGGGTGGGGATTCACAATGTGTCAGGACCCTGCCAGGTGTTTGTGGGTTCTCACACTGTGTCAGGACCCTGTCATTAGTGGGTGGGAATTCACAATGTGTCAGGACACTGCAAGGTGTGTGTGGGGTCTCACACTGTGTCAGGACCCTGTCATTAGTGGGTGGGGATTCACAATGTGTCAGTACACTACCAGGTGTTTGTGGGGTCTCACAGTGTGTCAGGACCCTGTCAGGGTTGTCTGGTGTCTCACTGTGTGTCAGGACCCTGCCAGGTGTTTGTGGGTTCTCACAGTGTGTCAGGACCTTGTCATTAGTGGGTGGGGATTCACAGTGTGTCAGGACCCTGTCAGGGGTGTGTGTGGTCCCACAATATGTCAGGACCCTGTCATTAGTGGGTGGGGATTCACAATGTGTCAGGACCCTGCCAAGTGTTTGTGGGTTCTCACAGTATGTCAGGACCCTGTCATTAGTGGGTGGGGATTCACAATGTGTCAGGACCCTGTCATTAGTGGGTGGGGATTCACAATGTGTCAGGACCCTGCCAGGTGTTTGTGGGTTCTCACAGTGTGACAGGACCCTGTCATTAGTGGGTGGGTTCTCACTGTGTGTCAGGACCCTGCCAGGTGTTTGTGGGGTCTCACAGTGTGTCAGGACCCTGCCAAGTGTTTGTGGGTTCTCACAGTATGTCAGGACCCTGTCATTAGTGGGTGGGGATTCACAATGTGTCAGGACCCTGTCATTAGTGGGTGGGGATTCACAATGTGTCAGGACCCTGCCAAGTGTTTGTGGGTTCTCACAGTATGTCAGGACCCTGTCATTAGTGGGTGGGGATTCACAATGTGTCAGGACCCTGTCATTAGTGGGTGGGGATTCACAATGTGTCAGGACCCTGCCAGGTGTTTGTGGGTTCTCACAGTGTGACAGGACCCTGTCATTAGTGGGTGGGTTCTCACTGTGTGTCAGGACCCTGCCAGGTGTTTGTGGGGTCTCACAGTGTGTCAGGACCCTGTCATTAGTGGGTGGGGATTCACAATGTGTCAGGACCCTGTCATTAGTGGGTGGGGATTCACAATGTGTCAGGACCCTGCCAGGTGTTTGTGTGTTCTCACAGTATGTCAGGACACTGTCATTAGTGGGTGGGGATTCACAGTGTGTCCGAACCCTGTCAGGGGTGTGTGTGGTCTCACAGTGTGTCAGGACCATGTCATTAGTGGGTGGGGATTCACAATGTGTCCGAACCCTGTCAGGGGTGTGTGTGGTCTCACAGTGTGTCAGGACCCTGTCAGGGGTGTGTGTGGTCTCACTGTGTGTCCGGACCCTGCCAGGTGTTTGTGGGGTCTCACAGTGTGTCAGGACCCTGTCATTAGTGGGTGGGGATTCACAATGTGTCAGGACCCTGTCATTAGTGGGTGCGGATTCACAGTGTGTCAGGACCCTGCCAGGTGTTTGTGGGTTCTCACTGTGTGTCAGGACCCTGCCAGGTGTTTGTGTGTTCTCACAGTGTGTCAGGACCATGTCATTAGTGGGTGGGGATTCACAATGTGTCCGAACCCTGTCAGGGGTGTGTGTGGTCTCACAGTGTGTCAGGACCATATCATTAGTGGGTGGGGATTCACAATGTGTCAGGAACCTGCCAGGTGTTTGTGGGTTCTCACAGTATGTCAGGACCCTGTCATTAGTGGGTGGAGATTCACAATGTGTCAGGACCCTGCCAGGTGTTTGTGGGTTCTCACAGTGTGTCAGGACCCTGTCATTAGTGGGTGGGGATTCACTATGTGTCAGGACCCTGTCAGGGGTGTGTGTGGTCCCACAGTATGCCCGGAACCTGTCAGGGTTGTCTGGTGTCTCACTGTGTGTCAGGAACCTGCCAGGTGTTTGTGGGGTCTCACAGTGTGTCAGGACCCTGTCATTAGTGGGTGGGGATTCACTATGTGTCAGGACCCTGTCAGGGGTGTGTGTGGTCCCACAGTATGCCCGGAACCTGTCAGGGTTGTCTGGTGTCTCACTGTGTGTCAGGAACCTGCCAGGTGTTTGTGGGGTCTCACAGTGTGTCAGGACTGTGTCATTAGTGGGTGGGGATTCACAATGTGTCAGGACCCTCTCAGGGGTGTGTGTGGTCCCAGAGTATGTCAGGACCCTGTCATTAGTGGGTGCGGATTCACAGTGTGTCAGGACCCTGTCAGGGTTGTCTGGTGTCTCACTGTGTGTCAGGAACCTGCCAGGTGTTTGTGGGGTCTCACAGTGTGTCAGGACCCTGTCATTAGTGGGTGGGGATTCACTATGTGTCCGAACCCTGTCAGGGGTGTGTGTGGTCTCACAGTGTGTCAGGACCATATCATTAGTGGGTGGAGATTCACAATGTGTCAGGACCCTGCCAGGTGTTTGTGGGTTCTCACAGTGTGTCAGGACCGTGTCAGGGGTGTG
Source organism: Hypanus sabinus (assembly GCF_030144855.1). Taxonomy (NCBI): domain Eukaryota; kingdom Metazoa; phylum Chordata; class Chondrichthyes; order Myliobatiformes; family Dasyatidae; genus Hypanus; species Hypanus sabinus. Next base: position 50,900 of record NW_026781292.1, read on the forward strand.
TGTGGTCCCACAGTATGCCCGGAACCTGTCAGGGTTGTCTGGTGTCTCACTGTGTGTCAGGACCCTGCCAGGTGTTTGTGTGTTCTCACAGTGTGTCAGGACCATGTCATTAGTGGGTGGGGATTCACAATGTGTCCGAACCCTGTCAGGGGTGTGTGTGGTCTCACAGTGTGTCAGGACCATATCATTAGTGGGTGGGGATTCACAATGTGTCAGGAACCTGCCAGGTGTTTGTGGGTTCTCACAGTATGTCAGGACCCTGTCATTAGTGGGTGGAGATTCACAATGTGTCAGGACCCTGCCAGGTGTTTGTGGGTTCTCACAGTGTGTCAGGACCCTGTCATTAGTGGGTGGGGATTCACTATGTGTCAGGACCCTGTCAGGGGTGTGTGTGGTCCCACAGTATGCCCGGAACCTGTCAGGGTTGTCTGGTGTCTCACTGTGTGTCAGGAACCTGCCAGGTGTTTGTGGGGTCTCACAGTGTGTCAGGACCCTGTCATTAGTGGGTGGGGATTCACTATGTGTCAGGACCCTGTCAGGGGTGTGTGTGGTCCCACAGTATGCCCGGAACCTGTCAGGGTTGTCTGGTGTCTCACTGTGTGTCAGGAACCTGCCAGGTGTTTGTGGGGTCTCACAGTGTGTCAGGACTGTGTCATTAGTGGGTGGGGATTCACAATGTGTCAGGACCCTCTCAGGGGTGTGTGTGGTCCCAGAGTATGTCAGGACCCTGTCATTAGTGGGTGCGGATTCACAGTGTGTCAGGACCCTGTCAGGGTTGTCTGGTGTCTCACTGTGTGTCAGGAACCTGCCAGGTGTTTGTGGGGTCTCACAGTGTGTCAGGACCCTGTCATTAGTGGGTGGGGATTCACTATGTGTCCGAACCCTGTCAGGGGTGTGTGTGGTCTCACAGTGTGTCAGGACCATATCATTAGTGGGTGGAGATTCACAATGTGTCAGGACCCTGCCAGGTGTTTGTGGGTTCTCACAGTGTGTCAGGACCGTGTCAGGGGTGTGTGTGGTCCCACAGTATGCCCGGAACCTGTCAGGGTTGTCTGGTGTCTCACTGTGTGTCAGGAACCTGCCAGGTGTTTGTGGGGTCTCACAGTGTGTCAGGACCCTGTCATTAGTGGGTGGGGATTCACTATGTGTCCGAACCCTGTCAGGGGTGTGTGTGGTCTCACAGTGTGTCAGGACCATATCATTAGTGGGTGGAGATTCACAATGTGTCAGGACCCTGCCAGGTGTTTGTGGGTTCTCACAGTGTGTCAGGACCGTGTCAGGGGTGTGTGTGGTCCCACAGTATGCCCGGAACCTGTCAGGGTTGTCTGGTGTCTCACTGTGTGTCAGGACCCTGCCAGGTGTTTGTGTGTTCTCACAGTGTGTCAGGACCATGTCATTAGTGGGTGGGGATTCACAATGTGTCCGAACCCTGTCAGGGGTGTGTGTGGTCTCACAGTGTGTCAGGACCATATCAGTAGTGGGTGGGTATTCACAATGTGTCAGGAACCTGCCAGGTGTTTGTGGGTTCTCACAGTATGTCAGGACCCTGTCATTAGTGGGTGGAGATTCACAATGTGTCAGGACCCTGCCAGGTGTTTGTGGGTTCTCACAGTGTGTCAGGACCCTGTCATTAGTGGGTGGGGATTCACTATGTGTCAGGACCCTGTCAGGGGTGTGTGTGGTCCCACAGTATGCCCGGAACCTGTCAGGGTTGTCTGGTGTCTCACTGTGTGTCAGGAACCTGCCAGGTGTTTGTGGGGTCTCACAGTGTGTCAGGACCCTGTCATTAGTGGGTGGGGATTCACTATGTGTCAGGACCCTGTCAGGGGTGTGTGTGGTCCCACAGTATGCCCGGAACCTGTCAGGGTTGTCTGGTGTCTCACTGTGTGTCAGGAAACTGCCAGGTGTTTGTGGGGTCTCACAGTGTGTCAGGACTGTGTCATTAGTGGGTGGGGATTCACAATGTGTCAGGACCCTCTCAGGGGTGTGTGTGGTCCCAGAGTATGTCAGGACCCTGTCATTAGTGGGTGCGGATTCACAGTGTGTCAGGACCCTGTCAGGGTTGTCTGGTGTCTCACTGTGTGTCAGGAACCTGCCAGGTGTTTGTGGGGTCTCACAGTGTGTCAGGACCCTGTCATTAGTGGGTGGGGATTCACTATGTGTCCGAACCCTGTCAGGGGTGTGTGTGGTCTCACAGTGTGTCAGGACCATATCATTAGTGGGTGGGGATTCACAATGTGTCAGGAACCTGCCAGGTGTTTGTGGGTTCTCACAGTATGTCAGGACCCTGTCATTAGAGGGTGGAGATTCACAATGTGTCAGGACCCTGCCAGGTGTTTGTGGGTTCTCACAGTGTGTCAGGACCGTGTCAGGGGTGTGTGTGGTCCCACAGTATGCCCGGAACCTGTCAGGGTTGTCTGGTGTCTCACTGTGTGTCAGGAACCTGCCAGGTGTTTGTGGGGTCTCACAGTGTGTCAGGACCCTGTCTTTAGTGGCTGGGGATTCACAATGTGTCCGAACCCTGTCAGGGGTGTGTGGTCTCACAGTGTGTCAGGACCCTGTCATTAGTGGGTGGGGATTCACAATGTGCCAGGACCCTCTCAGGGGTGTGTGTGGTCCCAGAGTATGTCAGGACCCTGTCATTAGTGGGTGGGGATTCACAATGTGTCAGGACCCTGTCAGGGGTGTGTGTGGTCCCACAGTATGCCCGGAACCTGTCAGGGTTGTCTGGTGTCTGGCTGTGTGTCAGGACCTGCCAGCGATGAGTGTGGTCTCAAAGTGTGTCAGGACCCTGTTCGCGATATATGGGGTCTCACAGAGTTTCTGGACCCTGCCAGCGATCTGTGAGGTCTCATAATGTGAGAAGACCTTACCAGTGGTGTGTGGGGTCTCACAGTGTGTCAGGACCGTTTCTGGGGTGTGTGGGGTCTCACAGTGTGTCAGGACCATGTCAGAGATGTGTGGGGTCTCACAGTGTGTCAGGACCGTGTCTGGGGTGTGTGGGGTCTCACAATGTGTCAGGACCATGTCAGAGGTGTGTGGGGTCTCACAGTGTGTCAGGACCGTTTCTGGGGTGTGTGGGGTCTCAAACTGTGTCAGAACCCTGTCGGAGGTTGTGTGCCGTCTCGCAGTGCGTCTGAATCCTGTCAGGGGTGTGTGGGGTCTCCATTCAAAGTGTTCGGCTGTAATTGGGAGCGTAGGAAAACATTAATTGTAGACATATTTTCTTTAAAGAATATGACAGTGGTAGAAATGGTGTTCTTCAATAGTCATGGAGAGATTCTGTTTCCTGTACAGAAATGGCTGTAGGAATTTCACTGTCATGTTTGTTCCCTCGGCAAACAACATGAGGAATAGTGAACAAAAAGCTTGTAGCGATTTACCAAACCCATGGTGCAGAGAAACTGAGGGGTTTCATTGACATGATGTGGACTGGAACAGCATTAACAGAGGTGAGTAGTTTGTAAACATCCTGATTCATCTCACTCTGGTCCCAGATTTAAATTATCATCTTTGGAATTTGTTCTTGTAATTGAGAGAGACAGTACCAGGGTTCTGGCCGAGGTTCCTTATATTTCTGTTGAGAGCTTTGAATAATCAGGTAAAACATGGGCTGATGCAATACTAATAAGTTTTGTGATGTTTGTCTTTCCTAAGCTCTCTCCTCTGTTAAATGTGCAGTTGAGTGATCTAACTCAGTCTGCAGTGATGAAGCCTCACAATGTCTTGAGCCCAGGAACTGCCCCGGGCTCCGTTTTCACAGTCATGATGGGCCTATAGATGTATTGAGCTTTCCATCCAGACAGTCATAGTTTAACTAATTGCAATATTATTTAGAGATATTTTCAGTCATTTTCACCTTCCTTGCTGCGATCCCATAACCCTTGGTTTCTCTGTCCTAATTCCCATCTCTCACCCTTCCACAGTGTCCAGCGCACAACACCGGCAGACATGAATTTCAGCTTCTGCGGACTGAGCTGAGGAATATGTCCCCCAATCTCACCCTCTCTAACACTGTAGCAGTGTTTGCACTAGGGGGTGTAGATGTGAACACAATGTGTTCATATTCTGCTCTGTGGTTGAACAGACCAGTTGGGATGTCACCTGATTTTCTAATTAAAGTGATGGTATTATTACTATTCTGTGACTGGAACTTCAGTGGACGCCCAACTCTAAGAAAAGATAATCTGCTGGGGGAAGTTTAGAAAACGGTTAAGAAAGAGTCTGTTCAGGAGAGGGCAGTGGCTGTCAAGAGAAGATTTTGACATCTTGTGTGAAGAAATATAAGTTTTTAATTCCATTTTACATATCCACCTCTCCCTTTCTCCACGTAGACTCGCAGTGGAGGAACTCGTAGGCCCTGGAGCGGTGTGAACAATTTCCTCAAACTCTCCAGCTCTCTGCCTCTTTCCTCAAAATGACCTTTGAAAACATTCGCTCTAAGAAACATGCTTCCATGTGTCTCACTGTGTTCTCTGTCACAGTGCCCATATTTACCTGGTCAGATCCCTGTGGCTCAACAACCTAACCGCCGTACGCAACTTACAACCGTTGGTGGAAACAGAGGTCAAGTTTCAACTTAATGAACTCTGCTGCAGCCCATTCTGGGCTATTGCATACCGCCCCACTACCGGAGGGATGTTGAGGCTTTAGAGAGGGAGCAGAAGAGGTTTACCGGGATGCTGCCTGGTTCAGAGGGAATGTGCTATGATGAGAGGCTGGATGAAATTAGATTGTTTGCTCTGGATCGTCGGAGACCGAGGGGAGCTCTGACACAGGTTGAGAACATTATGAGAGGCAGAGATAGAGTGGACAGCGATCACCAGTTTGTCGCGGTTGAAATGTCTATTACCAGAGGGAATGTATTGAAGGTGAGATACTGTAGAATGAAGTAGGATGTGAGGGAGAGCTTTCTTATTCATCAGAGAGCCGTGGCTGCATGGACCGCACTGCCCGGTAAGGTGATAGAGACAAATTATTAGAAGCTTTTAAGAGACGTTTGGGTAGACACATGGATGTAAGGAAGATGGAGGAGTATGGACATGGTGCAGGAAGGAGAGATTAGAGTTGGGTTATGTAGATTTACCTCTCAGCTGGTTCGGCACAATATTATATGACTAATGACCTATTCCTGTTTTATACTCTTCAATGTTCAATGCACGTTCACTTACCTTTCAGCTCACTGAGAACCTTGATTAAACCTTGAGCGGTATTTGATCGATGGGAGGGATCACAACCTGTTTGAATTTAAACACATTGAGGGAATGATGTGTAAAATTTTAAAGTGTGCTGTATACAATCCAACTTTGAATAAATCTCTGATATTTTCTCACCATACATCTGTATTTCGTTATGTATTTTGTCCAACATTGGAACATCATTCCACATTTTCATAAAAGTTTCCCAAATCACCCTCTGGGCACGGGAGCCTTTCTCCATCACCAGGCTCAGGAGGAGTTTAGAACTGTCCGCCCGCTCTCCCTTATCAGCGAGATCAGAGATTTTCTGTGAAGAGTAACGGTGAACATATTGGCGACTGACAGATTCACACAGAGAATGAGAAGTAAATGATGTGCTGTGTAACGGGATCAGACTGAGCAGTCACCCGGACGGGTGCTGAACCTGTCTGGACATGGACTGTACATTCTGAGTGCAGAGCACAGGGAGGGACATTCACTGTGCACCTGGTCCACCAGTCAATGAGATCCTGGCTGGTCTATGACCGCTTCATTGACGTGGCTCCAGTTCCATAAATAATCCCTCACCGGATTTGACGGTGTAAAACAGAAATCATAAAATAACGATCACAGAGGAAGAAATAAAACTGGAGAATTTTATTTTATATAACAGACTGAACAGCCTCAGAGAAGTTGCAGAATTTATGATGTGATTCATCTCCTCAGTCCGCCAGTGTCTAAAATGACAGCGGATTACTGGCTGACATCTGACACCTTTCGCTTCCCTTTTCCAGTAGAGGTTTTCTCAGTGATTACACGTTACAACATGGCAATGTTTCCCGATTCACACTGTTTGCAGTTACAGATGGTAACAGAATTATCTCCACCCAGAACTGAACACACCCAGGCTCCTGTGGCATTCACTGATGATGTCCCGGTTCTCACTGACATCCTGCCGTCACTCTGTACATTTTTCACAGATTGAAACTTCCTGTCGTATTTTCAATTAATGCTGTTACTTGCTCAACTCCCTCTGAACATCGAGCAGCTCCCTGCCAGTCCGCGGGTTCTTTTCACCTCTTTCCATCTCTGGTTCAGATTCACATGTTCCGGATTGCATGTGGAGTATTTATTTCCCAGTTATTCTTTTATCTTATTTAATATCCGTTGAGTCAGAGATCCGACAGCCATCAGTCCTGTGATGTGGGAAAATTCGAACCCATTCTCCCTCCCACTCACCCGATGTTCCTGTCTGCTGAACTGTTTCTCAGCCTCTAACGCCAGACTCACTCCGTGAACCCGTCCTTCCATCGCCTGCTCCAACCTGTCCCGGTAGAAGTCGGTCAACTGCAGCAGCTGGAAATCGTCCCAGCTTGCCAGGAGCTCCGTGATCACTGAGCCCGGACCTGTAAAGGAAAATGAGGAGCATTAAAGAAATTACTGACCTCATACTGGACAGTAAATTCACTTTGTAACCTAAAGATCACCAAACACAATGCGAAGTATATGTATATGGGGATGGAGGAGAATAAGCAATCAACGTTTTGGGCCAAGGCCCTTCATCGGACTGGAAATGAGGGAACAGAAATTCTAGATATTGCCACATTACTTTCCATTCATTGTGGTCCTCATCCGAAATGTCAAATATTTGTACCTCTCCATGGATACTGCCTGACCTGCTGAGTTCTGTCAATATTTCGTGTGTCTTTTTATTGCCCAAAACTTCAGCATCTGCAGAATGTCATTTCTTCTAGAGTAACTCGCTATTTCAATGTGCATCACGATCTGTTAGAGGAGCAGCAGCAGACGGTGATTGTACACCTTCTACGTTTGACTGTATTTCCCCCAGAAATGTTAACTCTCTCTCTTATCTCTCTGATCAGTTTTCACAAACACTTTGTGAATTCCCAATATTGAATTAAATACAGACGCGGAATCAGCAGAGTATTTATAAATTAAAATAATTCGCCAACATACCCGTGTCCTTTCCCGATGTTGAAGGCACTGGAAGTCCTCCCCTGCCCGCGCATTGACCCATTGTGAGGACAAGTGTGATCAGCTTTTGTTTCTCTGTAACAAAACAAATAACAGGAGGGTCAAACATTAATTGGGGTTTACAGGAGAACACTGTTTTGTTTTTAAACTGAGGCAAACACTTCCAAACATCGTGAGCCTGTCCACTGAAGCCCTGACAGGGCCTGATCCAGCTGAGCCCATCGATTTCCGCGCTCTCCATCTATTGTACACCGTGCCGGGACTTCCGGGGTCCCTACGTGCTATGTTGCACACAATTCCCTTTTCGGAGCCAATCTTGTGCCCTCGACCGGGAGTGATGTATCAATGCAATGGCAAGGCAGGTTGAGCAGACAGCGCCCACTGCTTTGGCCCTCCTACCACTGGTGGCGCTATGGTGAGTAATGGACAGCTGTTACAGCAGTGTGGGTTGAAACATTTCTGCTGATTAATGGGACATCCACTTCTCTCGTCACTGAATTATACAGATTTCTCAGTCACACCTGATTCTCACCATCTCCTTTCAGCTTTACATCCCCTGGCATTGACAACAGTGGCAATACATGGTTTGAGTCTATATAGAATCACTCTGACATCCTTAACAATGCAATCTCACACATAGCATCATGACATCTTGTTCTGAACCACTATGTTATCTCCGGCAGAACTTTAAGACCATTATTATCATCTAAACTCGGTCAAGATTTCTTTGGACATATCACTTGGCTATTATCAGATAGTTATATGGTACCTTGTTAAGCACAATGTAGACCCGCCATACATCCGAAACAGTAAGTTGGGAAAATTCATTGTAACCTGTTGCAATATGAAGCAGACTCCTGAATTTAATATCAAACTTTCTAACCATGCCATGTACAATCATATACAAATCAATGACATGAATATCTAATTAACGAGGCCTCGACACTGACATGCACTTCCCACTCGTTACGGACATCCATTCGTTAAATCCATCTTCAGTCACCCTCAGTCATTGAACCCGGTGAGAATCCAGCTCACCAGCTTTCCGAGAATCCCACGTGACCTATCCTTCCAGGTGAGCTGTCATGCGGGATCTTGTTACAGACTTTTCCAAAGTTCAGATGAATATGTTACAATCCAGCAAAAACGAAAACAGCAAAAACATGGTTTTTATAACAATTAAGACATTTATTAAACACTGCTAAAAAAACAAAAAGTAATCAAACGATTAACAACCGGAAGTCAGCTGCGATATGGCAGCTCGAACACTTCTTAAAGCGAGAATCAGAAAGCAGTTCTTAAAACGATAATGCAAAAACAGTTCTCATAAGTGGTAATACGAAAGTCCAAACTTTTACCCAGTCGCTTAGGAAAGACTTCTTGAAACAATTTAAATTCTCTTTCAGGTCGTGTTACTGCTCCTCCCCGACGAAGTATGTTTTGTTCGAAGGATTCATGATGAAGAAAATGAAACGGCTTAAAGGCACTGAACATTCTTTGGCGAAACTTTACCCAACCCTCTATTCTTCCGACAGAACAGGAGTTATCATGGACATAGCTGACAAATTCCTTCCGAATGAGAATCAAATGGTATACAATTGATGAATATTTAATGAATATACTCTTGGTGGCTGTTAAAAAGACTCTTACTAGGAAATGGTTATCACAGGAGAGCCCACATTTAGATTCATGAATGGAAATTACAATGGGCATTTTCAAAATGGAGAATATAACAGCATATTTTAATCATTAGCTGGAACAATTTGATTCATACTGGGTAAAATGGGTTAACTACACAATGCCTCACAGGCCTGATTTTATTCTCACATATCAATGAATATGTTATTAGAAAAATCCCTCTCTACGTGTACATAGTTTATTTTTCAATTTGCTTATTTTAGTTTCTTTCCACTGTTTTCTATAAGTGTTTACCTCAGATAAATAATATGTGGAGTTTTGTAACATATGTGATTATATGATATATTTGTACAATGTCTGAAAAACATCTTATGGAAATGTCAGTTCAATGATTTCCTCTGAGGGAAACTATGCTGACGTTGGCCTACTTATTATGCTCTTCCAAGTACATCGAAAAATCATCGTTAATGGACTCCAAGATCATCCCAACCACTGAGGTCAGTCTAAATGTCCTATGATTTCCTTTCTTCGGCCTCATTCGCTTCTTAAAGAATGGGCTGATATTTGCAACTGTGTAGTCCGCCAGACCCATTCCCAAATCTAGTGATTCTTGAAAGGACATTACTCGTTCTTTAAGAGAAAGATGATGGGCGACTTCTTCACTCAGAGGAGATGAGACTGTAGAATGGGCTGACAGAGCAAGTGGCAGGTTCGATTTCAACATATAAAAGAATTTTGGATGGGTTCCTGGTGCGAGGGGTATGGGGGAATATGGTCCCAGTGGAGGTTGCTGGAACTCGGCGGATAGACGGATTGGCACAGAATAGATTGGCAGAATGGCATTATACTGTGCTGTAGTGATCTCTGGCTATAATGTCTGCGCAGACTCTTCGGCTACCTCTTTCTGAAGCCTGGGGTGTTCACATTCTGTCCGGGAGACTTATCTTCCTTCAGAACTTTCAGTTTCCAAAACACATTTTCTCCTTAGTAATAAAGTCTACTTCTGTCCCCGATGCTCTTGAAGTATTGGCATTTCTGTGGAAAAAAATGATGCAAAGACAAAGTAAGGAATGTAGAGTGGACAGCGGAGGAAGAAGTACAAGGTGGTAGGTCATGGGTGAACATCGGGATGGAGAGGGGTCAAGTAAAATATCTCCCCAGGATATACTTTGTACAACGAAACCAGGATTCAGCACTCCATGACAGCATGTGTAAAATTAATAAGGAGTACATAGCACTGAAGTTAAATGAAAACACAATCCAGAAAAATGAAGAAATGGTCACTATAGAAGATCAAGTTCACCACTCATGTCCCTCCATAGGAGACCTCCCGGGATCTGAGCAGACAGGCTTCTATTAAGGATCTGCCCTGAACACTGGGTCAAAGGGGCTCAGCTGATAACTCTTGACCACGACAGCCCTTAAATTCTACGTTTTTTCACCTGGCCTGTGGGCTTTGAACCATCCTCTTCCCTATTTGGACTCTCGCCAATTACCCACTTATCTCCTCAATAGCACTCACCCAACTGTTTCTGTTCTCGCTTATTACCCGGTCCACTTAAACCCTGCCTCGACTCATACTCTCTGCCTCTTCGTCCCGGTCCTGAACTGAGTCGTTCCAGCCTGCGATAGTGAATTTGTTGAATTCTTGTTGATAGTGACTACTGCCAACTGAAATTGTTGAATTCTGTGTTTCCGGATTCTGCCTGTTTGGAACCTGATTCTTGCCTGAAGCATCCGTAATCGTCTTCCCTCGCCGGTCAGCTTTTCCCGGGTAAGACCTCCGCCTGCCATTCCGGCTACGTCCCTGCCTCCTGGTGTTGATAGACTAATAAAATCCTGGTAAAAGAACATTCATTGGTCTGTACTTGAGTCCTACCGCAACCGGCCCCGCCTGACAGTCTGATATTAACCTGCTGACTAATTCTGACACACGCATATCGTCCAGAACACCACGCGCTTATCCGAAACTTTCTTAAGTTCTTCCAATACCACATTCATAATTTCCCAATTTTCCAGCTGTTGGCACAATCCGGAACTCACACTGACACTGCTAATCCCGTGGGTGTGGATATGGAGGCTGGGGCTGTATCTCTACTGTAGGACAGTGGTGCCGAGGTCAATGGAAATGTTAACCATCTTTGTTTCAGTGTAGCCGTTGTGCTGGTAATCTGTGTCTGGGTCTTGAGTTCAGTCTGGGACTGAATCTGAATTTCTCTGTTGTCTGAAACTGTGGAACTAATGAGCTGTCGGTATCTCTGTGCTTTGTAACACACCTTGCGTGTCAGAGAGGAGCGACTGCTCCGGTGCCTCCACAGGCGGGAAAATCGGAGTTGATTGTGGTTTTCCCTGTTGGTAGGAGAAGGAAAGTCGGTGAGTGAGGGAGAGGTATATGCCAGACGGTTGTGTGAAGCGGCCGTTGCAGCGTGTGCCACTGTCAATCTGTCGGTCTGACCCTCTGTCTTTTTCACACAGTTATAATATAGCATATGATGTTTGTCTTTCATTCATTCACTTTCATCCATCCTACGTCGATTCATTTCCCAATGTAGAGACCTATGTTTAATATTTATTATTGAATATTCCCTTTGCAGATCGAAGCATTTCTTCCTTTGAGTTCTGGCTGGTCTGAGATGCCCTTATGATCCAATTACATCAGCAACATCTCTAGATTTTTTTCCCAGCACTTTGTGTGTTTGCCTTCCTCTGAGGATTTCCAGCATCTGCAAATTTTGTCATCTTTCGTACATCAGCATCGTGTTCATCCGAATACGGTCATTCTGCGTGTGTGTGCGTGCGTCCAGGATGATGTTGAAAACGAAAAACCACAGGGAGAGAAGTTTGGGTTCGGACGTGTCGTTGAACTCTATTCACAAGTGGTTAACTAGCGGAGAAAAAAATGAAATCTGTAAATGTGACTGCTTCGGGTTTTTATCAATGGAGCTCCGGCATTCTTCTCACTAGGTGAGGAACCGCGGAGGTAATGCCTAGGAACTTAGAAGTGCTTGACTTCTGTCGACCCAATATTTACACCAGAGACAATGAATGGTGTTGAATCACCATGATTGTTCAAGTGACTGTAGTCAGTCAGCGGCATAACAGTGTCTCTGGAGACTGATCATTTCTATAAATCCGGGCCGCTTTGAATACATCAGCTCAGAGTTTCCGAGGGAGCTGTGAATTCAGGAGCAACACAATTGGCAGTTTATCACGGACATGGGTTATCCAGTCCTTTTGCGGATAGGAGAAGTTTACTATCCTTTTATTTCAGCCTTTGGAATTCTCGGTAAGCTGCGGTATCGGCTGCCGTTGGTGGGAACTGAAATTAATGCCAATGTAGTGATTGTTTCTGTCACTGGTTTCCACAACCTCATGTCCAGTGCTAGCATTCGGCAATCTAGGAATGGAAGCAAAGACAACGATTGTGGATTCTGATATCTGGATCTAAAAACAAACGGCTGTTAGAATTCAGCGAATCTGCCAACATCGGAAGACCTCAGTGGGACAGGCAGATATCTTCCAGCGGTTTCTGTTCAATAATGTGATGCTCGGGTCTCAGTGCTTCTGGTCTCGAAGCAGCTGCACTGCATTTGCAAATACTGTGTTTATACTACCGCGAAGATGATGCTAATTGATTGCCTGCTTTGGTATATGAGCGGTTGTGTGAGGTACGTGTCATGATCAAACAATCGATTAGTGGTAACGATACAGCAAATTTGAGGAGCTCCCTGTTGCAGCAGGAAGATTGAGGGTTTTCAGTAAAAGTGAGCTGTATGACAGAAAGTGAAGCAGTTGCTGGACAACACAATGATGTCGTTGCAGATCAATTAACAAATCCGACGTGTAGCTTCATAACTACCAACACTGTGAAATGCATTATACTGTCCATGTAACCATAAATATCGTAAAACATATTATAATGTATCCACATCTGACACCGCTACATACATCTGACTGTGTCACCGTGCCTGCTACTGGATGTTGGATTATTCTCCCGGCTTCCCTGTCATGGATTTAGTCGGGAGCGTCAAGTATATCTGAGAGGCTGTATCAGACTAGGTTGTGACTGCTACCTCAGTCAATGTTCTGCTGTAAAGTCGGCGCGGTGGTAAATGCTGGAATAGGAAACAAACACGGGAAATGCTGGAAACACAAAACCTCAGGCAGCTTGTATAGAAAGAGTAAGACAAAGTCGTGTCGTGGGGGATCTCTGAAAACAGCTCATAAAATACACGTTAACTGCTTTCCCACATCATATTCTATTTTGTCTGGATGAGTGGTTCCGGGAATTCCTGTTTCTGTTGTGCCCTTCGGCTGTTCTGTCGCTGACAGGGAGTCACAGGGAAGTTGATGATTGTTTAATGAAAGAATCCCGCCATCGGCGTCCGAATTGATTTATTTCATTGATATCAGACGCGGATGAAGCCGATAAAAATGTTCCACACTGTACTGACTCTGAGGGTACCTAGTTTCATCTGTCTGCTGCCTCTTTATATTTTTGGTCATCAGAAAGGAATCCGAATTTACATTATTTAACTTTATTTTATTGTGTAAGCTCAGCCAGCTCTTGACCCTCTCTTCACCCTTCTACTGTTGAATGCAACAATAAAATGGGAATATTACATGATCCTCGAAAACTGCGGCAATGGGTTTACTCAGCATTTTCTCAATTTCCTATTTCCCCTCTCTCTTCAGCGAACTTGATGGCGATTGTGATCCTGTCCCGGGATAAGTGCGGTCTCTCCAAATGTGTAATTCTCTACCTGGTGGGAATGGCAGCGGCCGATCTCCTGGTCGTTATCACGCTTCCGCTCATGATGTGGACTGCTTGGCTTTATTTTCCCCGATCATTCCTGTTCATCACTCCTGTGTGCAGTATCGCTAGATGGCTGATTCATACGAGCACTACTGCCTCTGTCTGGTTGACTGCCTCTTTCACCGTCGATCGATTTGTGGCTATTTGCTGTGAGAAGCTGAAAACAAAATATTGCACCGAGAGAACGGCGGCTGTGGTTATCGGGACAGTGAGTGTGCTGGCCTGTTTGGAGAGTGTCCCCTGGGGCTTTGTATACGAGCCTATGATAATAATTGATGGTATCCCCTGGTATTGTGTTCTTACACCGAGCTACAGAAACTCTCCGTCATGGGTGGTATTTGACATGTTTCACCGCATTTTAACCCCTTGTGTCCCATTCTTTCTGATTTTATTTTTCAATATTCTGACTGTCGGGCGGATTCTGGTGGTCAGTCAAGCCCGCAGGAGGCTCCGGGCACAAAAGAGTCGAGAGAATGACAAGGACCGGGAGATGGAGAGCCGACGCAAATCCATCATTTTGCTCTTCAGCATAACGGGAAGTTTCATATTGTTGTGGGGAACACGTTTGGTATTCTGTATCTATCAGCGTATTTCAATGAGTTTTGTTTATTACTCTGTCATGAATCCCGTTTACATTATAGAAGAGACATCAGGAATGCTGCAGATTCTAAGTTCCTGCACCAACACGTGTATTTACGTCCTGACACAGAGCAAATTCCGTAAGGATCTCAAGAATGTGGTGAAATACCCAGTTAATCGGATTTTGAAACTCATTAAAACATAGAAATAAATGCTATGCAGTAGTACAATTCAGCTGTCTTCACGCTCCTATTCTGTACTCCCACTTGTAATAAACGGAATCAATGTAATGAACAGAGTTTCAAACAAAGCAGGAGAAAATCTGTCGATGATCGAAATATAGAACAACACATACAAAATCATGAAAGTTGTCGGCCCGCATAGTTGAATGTTTACTCTTTTCCAAAGTTGCCATCCATCTGCTGAATTGCTCCAGCATTTTGTGTGTGTTGCCTTACAGTTATACAACAAATATGTACAGTCGATCTCAACGGCACCACTAGACTCAGCATCCCAGTAAAAATCCGCTTTTCATTTCACCCTCGTACCGCTTAAGGTGTGCCTTGAAGCGAACCTGTCAACCCTTCTTCCCGAATCTGACAAAACAGCTTGATATGGAGTATACTTCCGTCGGTATTAACCACTCCTGCTCCCATCATTACCCGTCCTTTACCTCACAGTAATTTTCTCCTCTCCCTTACCTGTATTTTATCCTTCTGTTTTCCGATTTGAACTAATTTCCAGGAACAGAATGTTAGCTTTCAAAGGGAATGTGGAGGAGCGGTGTTACGTGAAGGAGCGGTGTTAGGTGGACGAGCCGATGCTGTGAACCCAAGGACAAAAGACACAGCAGAGCGAAATGCGAACTGATATGAACTAATCCTGCACAAAGTGCTGTTGAAAGTCTTCAGCCCAGGCAGCAGACTTGTAGAGAGAGAAAAGTAAATCCAATTTTGATGAAAGGTCTCTGCCCTAAACGTCCACAGTTTACACTTGTCCACTGATGCTGCCTGGCCTGCAGAGATCCTCCAGCACTTTAGAATTCTGGAGTCTGCAGATTGTCTCCTGCTTCTGACTGGTCTACACTTAGTCACTGTCAGCGAGATATTCGACTATACCAACGCAGAACGGACCTTGGAAAAAGAACATGGAAAGTATGTTTGAAAAGGACAGTGTGATAAAAACAGAAACTTGATAATTAATGGAAAAAAAAAGGTTCTGCTAATTTTGAATTGGCGTAAACGGGTAATTGGAGGGTTTCTCTAAACAGACACGATCAGTGATAAATTATTTAAACAATTAGAAATAAGTTGGGAATTGCGGCAGTTGGTATTCTGATTTTACATTCTCCAGAGAAAGCTAAATTGAGAAATCAATCTGAGTCCTTCAGTGGTTGGTCCATGATGTTTATTATTTTAAATCGTGAGCGGGAAATATCGAAGTAGAAACACTTAATATAAGCTTGGTTAAGACGGGTAATAAGTAGTGAGGATAATCCTGGGAATTATAAAACAGTGGCTACTGCCATAAATGGAGGCTAAACGTTTGAAGGGGATTCTTCACGACGGGTTTGACAAATAACTGGAGAAGCATAATCACAGGCAATCAACTGGCTTTGTGAGGGGAAGGTCATAACGTACGCACCTGAATCACTTTCTGAGAGAGTGACAAAACAAGTTAATGAGATGGATGATCTGTGTATGGAATTGAGTGAGGCGTTTGACGAGAACCCCCACAATAGCTCGATCCAGAACGTCGGGAGACATGGTGAGTATGGGGCTGGCAGTAGATGGGGCGTTTCCAAAAGATCTGTTCTGTAACCCTGCTTTCTCTGATATTTGTAAATGACTTGAGAGAAGAAGTGGATATGTGGGTTGGTAACTCGCAGTTTGGGGATCCACGTAGCATCCCGGTTAGAATCAGACGATTCCAGCTCGGGGCGATGGAAATCGGAGTTCACTCCTGTGTTTTTTTTTTCCGGAAGGAATTTGTACATCCCCTGCGTGATATTTGTGGGTATTCGCACAAGGTAAACGAAAAAAAAAACAGAAAACAATTTAGCGATTAGGCAGGTGTAAAATTGAGGTTATTGTGCTCCGTGGTTCATTATCCTTCGCTTCATCTCTAAATGAATCAATGACAACTATGTGATAGTGTGGACAACGTAGAATTACATCACAATAAGTAGTTCATACACAATAAAATTCTAAACTGGATAACAGAGTACATATGGTAGATTTGATCACAGTGTGGAGGAACAGGAGAGTCGTGCTATGCAAGCCTAGTGATCCCCCAACATTTCCAAATAAGTTAATTTAGTGGTTTCGAAGGTTCATGGCTGAAGAGCTAGCAACTCCGGATTAGTGATCTGACGAGGGAAGAGGTGCTAAGTAAGTCCAGGTAAATGTATGGCTAACGATTTGTGCTGGAGGTCATCGTATACACACATTATTGGACTTCCTTCCAGCATTTGGTATGACTGGTGTAAGGAGCACGGGTTTTACATGTGTACTGAAAAAGATTTAATATTCTAACTGGGGAGTTTAATGCAGCTACCCTGGCATTAACTTGTGGTATGCGCATGCCTGCTGTTGTGGGGTGGGCGACGGAGTAGGAACTAGAACCACAGGTGAGCAAGTAGCATTGAATGAAAGGCAGAGACGAGGTCAAGGAACGCCAAACTGAAGATTAGACTGGACACAGTTAATTATCCAGGTGGCTCCGAGGCCGGGGTCAGTTTATGTCACAAATGGTGTGTAACACTTAAGACAGACATACTTCGAACCTGGATTAATACGTAAAGTAGTGAGACACCTATTACAGAGATATGGTTCAGAGCAGAAAATGGTTGTCCCGACAATAAAAGTTCTCACGCCCCCTAAAATTCGTTTGCAAATCGCCCTACATACACAGATCTGGCTGTCACCCAAATTCGTGTGCACTCCCATATTTAAAATTCCCACTTAAAAATGCGCACATCACTGAAATCCACTTGCACCCCCAGATCTGCGCATATTCCCATATGAACATTAAATTATCCAGACGAAGATTCACTCCAAACACAAACTGGCGACCTGAGCGTTAAATTATCCGCACGCATCCCAAGGTCCGACACAGCCAGATCCATCTGAACCGTCATGTACACCCACAATAACTTTGCCACTCCCATATTCGTCGACACACCTCTATATCTGCTCAATCCCCAAATAGATCCACAGCCCCATATTGGAGTACACACCCTGAATCAGCGCACGTGTGCAAATGCGTGTGCAATCCCATTTTCGAGAACTCACCTAAATCCGTGCGCATCCCCGGTTTCATGACCTCCCCAAGGATTCGTGCGCAATCCTTGATCCGGCAAACACAGCCAAATCTATATGTATTCAAAATACATGTGCACGCCCATCTTTGAAAACACACCCCGAAATCTGCGCATGTCAGCAGTTCAGTGAGCTCTCCAAACACGCGGACACACCACATATATTATATTATCCCAAAGCAAAGTCCATTTCAACCAGTTCACAAAATTGGAGCCTAGTCATTAAAAATCCACATCAAAACCAAACTTTATTCGTCTGCAAATCCTGATCCGCCAACGCACCCAAAACGCATCCCCAAGTCTGTGCACCTCACCCAAAGACATCCCACATACAAAATAGATTATCCCAGAGAAGGAATGAATTCAAACAGTTCGGAAAATGTCTGTTTCGACATTTAAAATTCCCACGCACACCAAAATGCGATTTCAACTGCAGATAGGACGACAGACAGAACTCCAATGTATGTCCCAAATTTGTGTGCACCGTCAAATTGGACAAAACTCTTCTCAATCTGTGCACATCACCAAATCCGTGCCCAACGCTCAGGTAAACACTTTTAAATCTGCACGACTCCCCAAATCCATGTGCACTCCATAATACAGTTTGCAGACACATGTTTGCCTCCAAACCCCTGAATCTGCGGATTTCCCAAATCACTGTGCACCCCATATTTTATAAGGCACCCCTATATGTGCGCATCTGCAAATCCATGAGCACACCAAAGCAGTGTGCACCTCCATATTCGCCGATGCTGCCCAAATCTGCGCCATTCCTAATTGAGTTTCCATCCAAGCCCGCTGACACATCCACATAATCATGAGGTTAACATTTCAAACTGTTCAGAATATGACCGCCTTTTTTGATTAAGCGTGATCGTGAGCACACGATCAGAAATGCTGAGCTGATCAAGTTCACCAGTTCCCAAAGAGAACTCTGCAAGGCCAATCAGATGGTTCACTGCTGCTTGGCGATAAACCATAAAAAAATTGCATCTATAATTAGGAAACATTAAAAAAGTACAAGTACTTCATCATTATGATCATGATGAAGTAAGCTGGAGAGAGACATTTATACACACGTTCACCTCCGTAATTCAAAGAGATTGAAGGATAAGGTTGCAGGGTGACAAAACATGACAGGAGCACTTGGCACTGTAGACTGTTCCCTTCCGCGAGAATAAAAGCATCTGTCCTTTTCTCACTTTCTCCAGCAGTTTAAGGGCGAAGTCCAGCCGCAACAGAACAGGGTAAGAAGATGGGCCTCGACATTAAAAATCCGCACGTAACCCAGAATGCGTGCGGAACCCCAAATTCCATGTGCACTCAACCTGCTGACAACGGCATATGCATGTTTGGTTCTGTCAGATTCAAAAACATTTTACAGTGTTAATCCCAAATCCGTGCGCGTCCGATACTGGAGAACACATCCCTAAATCTGCTCAATCGCCAGACCGATTTGTATCTACATATTCGAGAAGATACCATGGAATCTGTGCAATGTCCAATTCAGTGTGCACCCCAAACGTGCTGACACCTCTCACGTTCTCACCAGATATTCCCAGAGCAGGAAGCGTTTCAAACAGTTCAGAAGGCAGCTGACTGGACTTTAAAATTGGTACATAGGGGACGTCACGTGATGACGTAGGATCGAGACGCTGGAACTCAGAGCTCCCATAAAAAAGTTAATAAATTAATGTTTAAGTGAAGAAAAGTCAATCAATACTTTTTGTAAGGTTACTCATAAACTACTCTGGATTGTTTTAAGCTATGCCTCATAAACAGAGGATGAAGAAAACTACTTCCACGAAGATCCCTCTTGGAACAGAATCAATGCCTACTTCTACCGAAGAACAGCGGACTCAGTTACAACACACCAATGGTGAAACAGAAAAGGAGAACGCGGCTGCATCGGCCATTTCTAAAGGAAAAGATCAACGAGAACTGCGCAAGCGGAAAGGAACGAGCATGCGCAAACGAGTGCACCCAGAACTACAAAACCCAGCAACGCCTGAAACCGACAGTGAAAGTGAGTCTCAGAGAGAGCCGGACGCTCTGGAAAAATCAGACGAAGATGGAGCAGAAGAAGAAGATGAAAGTTCCTCTGAAAACACAAAAAAGACTTTGAGGCAAATAATGCATAAATTAGAAAAAAATAAATGCATTAAAAGAAATTAAAGAAAAAATAACAAAAATGGAGGCTATGTTTGATAAAATGACAAAGAAACAGGTAAAAATGGAAAAGAAAATTACAGATTTGGAAGTCAAAGTGGAAGAAATGGATGGAAGAATGAAGAGGATGGAAGATGATAATGATGCCTGGACATCAGAAAGAAAACAACTCGTGGGAAAAATTGATAAGCTCGAAAATTTTAGTAGACGCAACAATATTAAAATTGATGGACTTAAAGAAGGTACCGAAGGAGAAGACCCAATATTTTTTTTTATCAAAAATGGATACCTTAAAAATTGGAAATGGCTGAAGAAACTTCAATTGAGTTTGAAAGGGTGCACAGAGTCTTAAGACCAAGATCTCAAGATGATCAAAATCCGCGATCAATTCTGATAAGGTGTTTAAGATACCAGGATAAAGAAAAGATTTTGAAGGCAGCTGCCCAAGGTGCCAAAAGAAGAAAAAGTCCATTGATGATAGCAGAGAAACCAGTTCTTTTTTATCCTGACATAAGTTATAACCTTTTGAAGAGAAAGAAAGAATTCAACCAAGCTAAAAAAGTTTTATGGAAAAAAGGTTATGTTTTTAATGCGTCAGCCAGCAACACTGATAATTTTTTTGGAGGAGGGAAAACGATTTTTTTTTCTGATTATCGTGAAGCGGAGGTGTTCGCACAAAAAAATCCCATCTCTTCGCTAATTAAACGTAGAGACTTTTAAATGTAATGGTTAAAGATGAAGACAGAGATAGTGCATGGAACTGATGGACATTTAAGGATGATATAAGGGAAAAAAGTAAAATTTTAGAAATAATAACTGAGAATAGTATGTTTTTTATATATATATACTTTTTATGTTGCGGGGGGGCTGGGGAGCTTTGAATCGGTTACTACGGGATTCACGTGTGTAATCATGGCAATTGCCATGACCCGTACAATAAGGGGGGTAATGTTGTGTTTTTTTTTTCTTTCACAACATTAGTAGGGGGGTATTTTGTTTTTTTCTTTACTTTGTATTTTTCTTCTATTCTTTTGCCTGGATGATTGGTGGGGACACACATAGCAACATGGAGACTTCTAAAAAGATTTCCCAGGATACAATGAAAGTTGAAAGATTAGATATTATTATAGATTGGAGTAACATAATTAAAAATAATGACTAATCTATTGATTTTTTTAAGTTTTAATGTTAATGGGCTTAATGGACCAATAAAAAGAAAAAGAATTTTAACATATATTAAAAAAATGAAAATAGATATAGCTTTCTAAACAAGAAGCTCATTTAACGGATATAGAACATCAGAAATTAAAAACAGACTGGGTTGGAAATGTTATTGCAGCTTCATTTAACTCAAAGGCGAGAGGAGTTTCAATTTTGGTTAATAAACATTTACCAATTAAAATACAAAATGTATTAACTGATTCGGCAGGAAGATATTTAATTATACATTGTCAAATTTTTTCAGAACTATGGACTCTTATGAATATTTATGCACCAAATGAAAATGATGTAAAATTTATACAGGAGGTTTTTTTGAATTTGGCTAACGCACATGATGAAATATTAATAGGTGGAGATTTTAGTTTTTGTTTAGATCCAGTTTTAGATAGATCAACAAAGGCTATTACAATATCAAAAGTAGCAACATTAACTCTATCATTGATGAAAGATTTAAATTTGATTGATATATGTAGAAGAATCTATCCAAAAGAAAGGGATTATTCATTCTATTCAAATAGACATAAAACATACTCTTGGATAGATGTTTTACTATTATCAACAAATACTCACGATAGAGTGAAAAATGTGGAATATAAAGCAAGAATATTGTCTGATCACACTTCTTTAATAATGGCAATGACAATGATAGATCGAGGAATCAGTTTATAGATGGAGATTTAATTCAATTCTATTAAAACGTCAAGATTTTTGTGATTTTATGAAAAAGCAGATTCAGTTCTTTTTAGATAGAAATTTACATTCAGTTGGTGATAAATTTATATTATGGGAAGCAATGAAAGCATATTTGACAGGCCAGATAATAAGTTATACTTCTAAAATTAAGTAGGAATATATGATAGAAATAGATCAATTGGAAAAAGAGATTATAAAATTAGAAAAAGAATCTCAAAGAAATATGACAGAAGAAAAAAGAAGAAAACTTATTAATAAGAAGTTAAAATATAATACACTCCAGACATATCGAACAGAAAAAGTAATTATGAGAACTAAACAGAGATATTCTGAACTAGGTGAAAGATCACATAAAGTTCTTGCATGGCAGTTAAAAACAGATCAGATTTCCAAAGCAATAAATGCAATTCGAACAAAAGTGAATGAAATTACTTAGAATCAAAGAATGATGATGTTAAGATAGAAAATTTTTATCACAAATAACTCTTCCAAAATTAAATACAGAAGAACAAAAGAGATTAAATACGCCTTTTACATTGAAGGAAGTTGAGGAAGCTTTGGGATCACTTCAAAGTAATAAATCTCCAGGAGAAGATAGTTTTCCACCTGAATTTTATAAAAAGTTTAAAGATTTATTAATTCCTCCTTTTATGGAGTTAATATATCAAGCGGAAAAAACGCATAAACTTCCAGAATCTTTTTCAACAGCAACTTTAATACTATTGCCAAAAAAAGATAGACCTTTTAAAACCAGCATCATATAGACCTATTTCGTTATTAAACACCGATTATAAAATAATAGCAAAAATCTTATCTATTAGATTATCTAAATGCTTACCAAAATTAGTGCATATGGATCAAACAGGATTTATCAAAAATAGACAATCGGCAGATAATGTAACCCGTTTATTTAGTATAATCCATTTAGCGCAAAAGAGGGAGGAAATGAGTGTGGCAGTTGCTTTAGATGCAGAGAAAGCATTTGATAGATTGGAATGGGATTTTTTATTTAAGGTATTGGAAAAATATGGATTATGAAAATCATTTATAAAATGGATTAAAACCTTAAATACTAATCCCAAAGCTAAAGTAGTGACAAATGGTCAAATTTCAACATCATTTCAGTTAACAAGATCAACTAGGCAAGGTTGCCCATTATCATCAGCATTGTTTGTGTTGGCAATAGAACCACTAGCTGAATTAATTAGAATGGATCCAGATATTAAGGGTTTCAGAGTTAATCAGGAAGAATACAAGATTAACTTCTTTGCTGATGATGTTCTACTTTATTTAACAGATCCATTACATTCACTACGCAAATTATCCTATAGATTAGAAGAATATGGGAAAATATCGGGTTATAAAATAAATTGGGATAAAAGTGAAATTTTACCTCTTACTAAAGGAGATTATAATCAATGTCGATTAATAACTCAATTTAGATGGCCAGCAAATGGTATAAAATATTTAGGTATAAGAGTTGATGATGACATAAAAAACTTATACAAATTAAATTATTTACCACTTTTGAAAAAAATTCAGGAAGATCTTGATAAATGGATGGCATTACCAATAACATTAGTAGGTAGAGTAAATACTATAAAAATGAATATATTCCCTAGATTACAATATTTATTTCAATCATTACCAATACAATTACCCCAGAAGTTTTTTCAAGAGTTAAACAAATATGTGAGGAAATTTCTCTGGAAAGGTAAGATGTCAAGAATATCGTTGGAAAAATTGACATGGAAATTTGATCTAGGAGGATTACAACTTCCAAATTTTTAGAATTATTATAAAGCAAATCAACAGATTTATTGCATCTTTTTTCGAGAAAGATAAACCGGCATGGGTTAGAGTAGAATCAGATAAAATAGGAGAAAACGTACCAGAAGATTTTATATACAAATGGGAATCTAAACGGATACGGGAAAAGAAAGAATCTCCTATATTAAAACATTTGATTGATTTATGGAATAAGATAAATGTTGATGATGAGACAAAAAAATCTTTATTAGCAAAGAGACCTTTAATTCAAAATAGACTTATTCCTTTGACAATGGACAATCAACATTTATATAATTGGATACAAAAAGGGATTAGATATATAGCGAATTGATTTGAAGGAGGTATATTAATGTCATTTGATCAATTAAATAATACATATAAAGTATCAAATAATACTTTATATTGTTACTTTCAATTA
This sequence comes from Hypanus sabinus, assembly GCF_030144855.1. NCBI lineage: Eukaryota > Metazoa > Chordata > Chondrichthyes > Myliobatiformes > Dasyatidae > Hypanus > Hypanus sabinus. The sequence continues at coordinate 74,716 of NW_026781292.1, forward strand.
AGGGCTTATTTAAGAGAAAAATTAGGTCAAACAATGTTATTGCCGAAACCTAATGAAATAGAAATTTTAATGCAAGAAGGAAATATTAAAAAAATTGTATCTTGTATGTATAACCTGATTCAAAAACAGGCAATTAAACAAGGAATTCATAAGTCAAGACAAAAATGGGAAAGTGATTTGAATATTAAAATTGAAGAAACAAATTGTCAAGACTATGTCTTGATAGCATGACAAATACAATAAATGTTCGGGTAAGATTAGTGCAGTATAATTTCCTACATCAATTATATATTACACCACAAAAAATAAATAAATTAAATCCAAACTTATCGGATCAGTGTTTCCGATGTAACCAGCAAACTGGTACTTTTTTACATTCTACATGGTCTTGTTCTAAAATTCAACCTTTTTGGACATATTTAAGACTTTTACTGGAACAAATTACAGGAACACAATTTCCTCATAATCCAATATTACTCTTATTAGGTGATATTGAAGGGATAAAACCAAAACTCAAACTAAATAAACACCAGAATGAATTTATAAAAATTGCACTGGCGATAGCCAAAAAAGCTATTGCAGTTACTTGGAAATCGGATACATATTTAAGTATAGATTCTTGGAAGAAAGAAATTTATGGTTGCATTCCATTAGAAAAAATTACGTATAATTTAAGAGATAAATATGAAACATTTTTGAAAATTTGGAGCCCTTATATACAAAAGACAGGATTGAATCTATAAATGTTCTGAAGATGAAACAATTGGTTATTTGGGGAAAGAAATAAATATACATATTAAAGTTATTACGAATTCCATGGAGCATGTGGAGATCTTCCAACAACCAGGCAATCTTTCTTTCTTTTTTTTTTCTATAGGGCAGTTAGGGGGGAGGGGATAAGGGGAGGGGGGAAGGACATTGTTTTTCCATTATTCATTTTGTAACTACTTAAAAATGCAATAAAAAAGTTATAAAAAAATCGGTACATAACCAAAAATTCGTGATCAAGTTGATACCCTCTGACACAAGCAACCCTGTGATTAACCCGAAATCCATGTGCATCGCCATCTTCGACAACGGACACCTATACCTTTACACATTCCCAAATCTCCGTGTGCAACTCAAAATATATGCCCATCCTCAAATAAAAGTGCATCCCAAACCGTGTGTGTGTGTGTGTGTGTGTGTGTGTGTGTGAACCCACTGAGAAACCCAAATGCATATTCGATTATCTCCGACGAAGAATCATTTCAAATTGTGACATAATGGCTGCCTAAAGAAGAAGAAAAATGAAATTCAAGGTCAGATGTCGACGTTCAAATGACAGTTTTGTTACTGTATCTATAAATAGAATAACTTTGAGATTCGCCACACCTTCGAATCCGCAGACACGCCAAATCAGTGAGAACACCGAGATCCGTACGCACCACCAAATCCGTGTCCACCCTCATGTCTCCGTATAACTTGAAACCCGTGGATACACCGACTTGGAAACTACATTATCCCAAAAACATTTCACGAAATGACAAAATATGCTTACACCCCCAATATCTGCCCACTGCCCGCAAATCAAATTAGTATGCACCTCAAATCCAGCGACACCTGCGTTCTGCGTGAAACAGACTCGCCTAATGTGAGGATTCAAATAGTTTACCATTTTTATCCAGAAATCTTTCCCCCCGCTTCCCAAAAAGTAAACTCCGTTATTCCTCTTCTATTTCTCCCTCCACTGTTGATTAACTAATACTCCATTTCCTATTCTTGGACAGTTCCCATTTTTCCCTACATCACTAAAGTCCTCTCTGTGTTCGCTGGTGTCAGCACTGTTCCCTTTGGTTGCGCGGGTGCGCGGCTGCGCAGTAACTGAACTGCTACCGCGATCATAGCATTCGGAGTCGTGCCGCTGGGTTTTGTATAATATCATGTTAATATAATTCTGGAATTATGGTGATAACTTTTACAAATCTTTATAATATAATGAAATATTCTGAAATTAATTGTGTTAATGAATCTAATCCATAAATATTCTGAATAATAAACGTACAAAAACCTTTAAAATGAAATATTTTAGAACGTCATCGTATTGACAGCGTCAGTGTTTCCAGTTCCAACACTGTTAATATAGTTACAGTAAAGACAGAGTGGTGGAGCGGAAGACGAACAGGAAGGGTTAAATGTGTGTCTACTATCGTAGCCACAGTCCCCAGCAATTCTACGTCTCTGAGGACCGAGCACCTGAGTGGAGTGAAGTGGTTCAGTGCGCTGGATCTGAAGAGCGGGGATTACCAGGTCCCCATGAGTGAGGCGAGCAGGAGAAACGGCGTTCATATTTCTAAAACCACAAAATACATGCAGAACTCAACAGGCCAGACAGCATCTATGGGAGGAGGTAATGACAACGTTTCGGACCGAAACTCTTCATTCATATGTCTTACAGTTCGAAATAGTGCCACGGGTCATATCCGAACACACGGCTACTCTCCAGCGTGTCATGGGTAATCGGTAGGGGATATATACTTGCGGGTGATATTGGTGTACCTGGACGATCTCATAGTGTTCGGCTCCACCTTAGAGGAACATGAAGCGAGCCTGATGAATGTGTTTGGCCCTTGAAAGCTGAAGGATTATAACTTCCCCTGGTCAATTATCAATACTGCAACATGTCTGTCAACCGTGTTAGTTACACAGTCTCACGGGATGAAATCGCCACGATCCCTCAAAGATAGAGCCAGTAGCCACATGGCCAAGGCCTCAGAATGTGAGCGTCCTCCGCTCCTTCCCTGGATTCTGTGGGTACAATCGGTGTTCCTGAAGGACTATTCAAAAATGGGTCACCATTTGAATAAGCTTCTGTGTGGTAACCCTCCCTTGGGAAAGAAAAGGAGGAGGACGGAAGAAGAAAGTAGAGGTTATCATAGTGCTTTGGAACGATTTGAAGGAAAATGGGATGCAATACCTGAATAGGCGTTTCAGTTGCTGAAGGAGCTGCTGACGGAAGCGCTTGTATTAGTTGTTCCTCAGACTCCCAATTGCCTTATATATTGCAGCCAGACGCCAGCAAAGAGGGCTTACGTGGCATTCTACATCAGGATCAAGGCACAGGGTTGCGAGCTATTGTTTTTGCCAGCCAGAGTCTGTCTATCCAAGCGGTATTGTCCCACGAAATAACTGGAGTTTCTGACATTGATTTGGGATCCAGTGGGTAATTTAAGTACCTCGTAGGAGGTGATGTTGGATAAAAATCCATTGACATATTCCTGACGTCGGAGAAATTGGATGCAACTGGTGGCATTGTCTACTCATAATTTTCCATTGGTACCGGCCGCGGAGCCGGAGCATTGATGCGGAGGCTTTGTTCGGACATGCGCATGAAGGTTGGTAATGGACAGAGAGTGGGAGAGTGTTCCTGCCCCTGGAGTTAATGCAATGTGCCAGTTCACCATCACGGTGAAATCAGTGGCGAGGCAAGTGCAGGATCGAGTGATGGAACATTTGGGATGTTCTGTTTGCGCCATTTCGCAAGCTTACATGCCCACAAGTTGGAGATCGTTTAGACGGAAAAATGGTGTCAACATATTGGGTGTTTTGGCGTGAAGCAAGGTTGCCAGCTGACCTTTAGTTTGGGTTTGTCGCGGAAGGTTTTCCACAGAACACTTATATGTGTCTGTGTCTGATATAAGGAGGGAATTGCAAAAGTTGCATGAACTAGCAGGTGTCCATACAACCAAACAAACGTAAGGATATAAGATATAACCATTTCGTTAGGTTCGCCAAAGTGATGTGTCCAGACAGAGTTCTCATTAGGAATTTGGAGCTACCTGTGAAATATAATTTGTCCGGCCGCTTGGTGGCTACGCTTAACGTAGTGGAGAGTCAGATGTCTAAAGTTACAGTTTTCCGGGTGAAGCCACAGGATGACAATCGATCTGCCAAGAAGTTCTGTCGGAACCACCGTATGCTCCTGGGTCAAGAGGTACGTGTTGATCCAGAGCCCGGCAAGCGGGAGGACAGAAGGACAAGCAGTGGAGAGGTTATGAAGAAATATCTTCTCTGAATGTGGTATAGATCAGACGATAAGTAAATGGGGATGTAGTATGCGTCACCATTTGCAACTCCACAATCATTGAGAAAAAGCTTCCCAAGCCTCCCCACACTGATGCAAATGAAATGGGTTGAACTAGGAGTGGTGAGGCAGGTTTGCGGCTGGGAAATGTCAGGAGACTGCGATCTAAAGGTCGTGATAATGAAACCCGAGCTTAGCCAAGTGACAAGAGGACTTTTCACTCTGTTGTCGGAAGGCACGAGAAATTTACGGAAAATTACGGAAGGCACGAGAAAGGACTTCCCCATGTAGGCAGGAATGATGTCAGGGAGAGGCTGATGTTGAAGAAGTAGATCATAGGGTAAGGAGGTCTCAAACAGTCTGGAACCTCCTCCCCCCATGTGCTGGCCAGTGTCGCACAGTGGGAGCAATGACCTGCGAATATACCCCGAATGAGAGATGACACTACCATTTAAAAATTGATTGGAGGTTACTTCATCATGAAGTTCCTTTATACACTGTGTTATTAATGAGTCGATCATACGTTATTTCACAGTCATGGACAGAACTGCTTTTGGTGGGGAAGAGTATAAGGGTCTGGTAAAGGTTTCACTGTTTGAGTTATTGTTAGAGATTAGGGGTGCTCAGGAATGTGGGCCATCCAATCAGGAAGGCTGGGGAGAAGGTGTTTTTTGTGCTGATCTCCGGGGAGAAGACTTCGTCTTTAATCGCCGGGAGAGGACGAAGGGAAAACTGGAGAGAACAAGTCGTAGTATTCGATCCGGAGGGGACTGTGATTCGATGGACCCAACGTGGTGGAGTCTGCTGGAAATCGATGACTTCGAGTTTTGGAGGTTTTGTGCATCAACCTGTGCAAATTAGGTAAAGTTTCTGCTCATAAATAAACTTTTTTGAATTGTAAGCCGTTTGCAATATGTTCTTTCCAGTGATGAGCTGTAACAAAGCAGCAAAACACACAGCATTCAGAGCAATGCTGAGGCTTGGGTGGGCGAGACATCCGGATCACACTAACCGGCGGGACCGAGTGTCTATGTGACAGACGTGCGAGGTTGGACTGCCAGTGATGGCGAAGGAGCTGTTTCCTGAGACGCCCGGGAAGAAAGTGGTTTTCAGAATCAATCTTCAGACTCGGCTCGACCCCAACTCAATCGACCCCCGAAATCAGTATGAAAACCCATATCTGTGATCGTCCCTGACGACATTCTGCATAGATCCCCAAAACCATATACACACGCAAAGGCACTGAAATCTCCAACTCCAGCGACCTTCCCCCAAATCAGTGTGAAAACCCATATCTGGATCGTCCCTGACGACATTCTGCATAGATCCCCAAAACTGTATACACAGGCAAAGGCGCTGGGATCTCCACATGCTCGTTCCATTATGCGAGCGAAAAATAATAATAGTCTCAAGTAGTTCACAAAATAGCTGCCTCCTCGCTAAAGAAATATCAAGACAATAGTTCAGTTTAAAGTGCAATTATATATCTATAAGTGAAACAATTTTGAGATTCGTCACGCCTCTAAAACCACCAAAACTCTGCATATTCCTGCCAGCCACATATTCGACAACACACCGATAAATCAGGGAATATCCCTAAATACTTGTGCATTCAAACTCCGCGTACACCACCAAACCTGCACAAACCCACATATGCGTATTTCATTATCTCAGAGAATGTGTCATTTCACCAATTTCACGAAATTTCTGTCTCCATCTTAGAGATATATCAAGAACAAATTACAGTTTAAACCCATCAATTATGAAAATATCTTTAAATGGTAATTTTGAGATTCGTCACAACCCCAAATCTGTGTGCATAGATATGCACCAAATAAATCCCTAAATCTGTGCACACACTCTCACACCCGAGCGCACCCGAGGCGCCAATATTCACCGTAACACTCCATAATCTGCGGACATCGCTAAATCCATATGAACCCTTAATCCCTGCACATCCCCATACCTGCTGACAGCTCACATTCACATCTGTCTGGACCCCCAATTCCGTCTGCAGTTCCATATTCGCCGTCACGCTCCGTGAATCTGCGAACATCCGCAAATCGCTGTGCACCCGCAAATGAGCTGGCACCCACATTTACACATTTCGTTATCCCAGAGAAGAATAATTTTAAATAGCTCAGAAAATAGCTGCCTCCGTCCGAAAGAAATCGCAAGAACAAATTTTAAAGTTTAATGTGCGCTTATTATTAAAGTATCGATAATTGAAACAGTTTTGAGATTCGTCACAACACCAAATCCAACGGCCTACACGAAGCCATGTGTACTCATATACGCCGAAACGCCACTATATCTGCACATATCCTCAAATCCGCACGCACCGTCAAATCCATAAGCAGCACCAAAAGCGCTGACCTTTCCTCATGCACACGATAAAGCTAGTCCAAGAATCCTTTCAAAAAGTTCTGAAAATAAATATATCCACATTTATAATACAGCAAGAAAAAAAATCAAGATTGAACGTGCATTTATTCCACGCAAAAGATGGCAATTTCCTCACATCCCCGAAAATTGTTTGAAACTGCAGATCCGCCTACTCATCCGCATATGGATTTAACTGCAAATCGTGTGTAACGCCATTTTCCAGAGCACGCCCCTAAAACTGCCAACATCCCCACATCCATGCACACCCACTAACTACTTGCGCACTCCCATATTTCTCGCATACCCCTATGTTTGTGCAATCCCTAATTCAGTCCACAGCCACATATTGGAGAACACCGAAATCCCGAAATCCATGTGAACCCCTAAACCCCAAACACAGCGAAAAATCTGCACAATCTCTAAATCAGTGCGCACCCCAAACCAGCTGACACTCCGACATGCCAGAGGATCCTAGAGCAGAAATCATTTCAAAAATCTATAAATACTTGTCTCCTCCAGAGAATAACAAGAAAATGGCTGCAAGTTCAAGTTGTATTGATTTTGACAGTTAACTATAAATTAAACAACTTGGAGATACGACACAAAGCCAAAACCGTAGACTCCACAACTCTCTGAAAACCGCGAAGCCTGTAAACAACCCAACATCGGGCTACACACTCCTAAATCAGTGAGCTTCCCGAAATCAGTGTGAGTCTCTATATTGGCGGACACATCAGACAACCTATTCCCAAGTCAGTGTTCATCCTCATATTTACTGCTTCGCCTGAAGAGGGCGCAATCTCCAAAGCAGTGTGCACCCAAACACGCTCACACTCTAAGAATATTGGATTATCTCAAAGCAGGAATCAGTTCATTACTGTTCAGAAAATGGTCGTCTCGGCATTTCAAAATCCGCAACCACTCCAAAATTTGTTTGCAAATCCCGATCGGCCGACACACACAAATCTGGATCTAATCCCAAATGGGTGCGCACCCCCATGTTCTGGAACACGGCCCTAGAACAGTGGACATCCTCAAATCCTTGTGCACCACCAAATCCATCGCACCACAAAATCTACCGACACCCCCAAATCTGTGTGCAACCGCAAATATGCGCACATTCCAAATAGGTGACCATCCGCAAATCCAGGTGCACTGCAAAACCGCCGGCGCCGCCATATGCACAGTGTTTATCCCAGACAGAAAACAGCAAGAATACTGTTGAAATTTCACAGATAATGGAACAAACTTGAGAGATGTCACAAACAAACCCGCAGGCACTACATTTTGTGCGAACCCCGAAATCAATCCTGTGCACCCCAAACGTGCTTACACCCACATAAGCACATCAGAGTGCCCCAGAATCTGAAACAGTTTAGTGCCTCGAGTGCTGTTGTTGAAAGTTCAACGTGCGCAGATTATGAAAGTACTGAATCACTAAATGAAAAAAGCTTGAGACACGCCATGAAACCAAATCTGCAGTATCTGCAACTCTGTCAGAACCCCGAAATCCCCCTCCACCATTAATGCAAACTCCCCATTAATGTTTCAACATTCAAATCCGAAATTCCAGGTCGGCCGACACAACGTTATATCAATGGACATCCACGTATCAGTGTGCACCTCCATATTGGCGAACACATCATTAAATCTGAGAGAAGGAATCATTTCAAACAGTTCAGAAAAATGACTGTGTCAACATTAAAAATCCCCACGCCCACCAACAATCGTTTGCAACTCCAAATCCGCCTACGCGCCCAGATCTGGTTTTAACTCCAAACCGCGTGGACTGAAAATCCCAGCACCGACCCCTAAATCAATTAACATCTCCAAATCCATATATTTGACGACACCCCACTAAGTCTGCTCAGTCCCTAGCTCAGTGCGAAGACGCCTATTTCTAAACGGTGCCCATCCCGAAATCCATGTGAATCCCTAAAACTCAGTACACCCCGTATTTGCCGCCACATCCCACAAATCAGAATATTCGCCAAAATAATTGCGCACTCCAATCACGCTGTCACCTCCACATGCACATTGGAAAACATCAGAGCAAGAATAATTTTTTCACAAAGTTCCTGCCTCTACCATAGAGTAACAAGAATATTGGTGAAAGTACAAATTGCGTTGATTACGTCAGTATCTATAAGTGCAACAACTTTCAGATGACCAAATCCGCAGTCTCCACAAGTCTATGACAAACCGAAACCGATAAACAACCCCATATTGGGATACACATCTCTAAATTAATAAGAATCTGCAAATTAGTGTGGACCTCTATATTGGCGATCACATCACTAAATCTCTTCTCATCTCCAAGTCAGTGTTCATCCCCAAATTTACTGACATTAAAAGGGCGTAATCACTAAAGCAGTGTGCAATCAAAACACGCTCACACTCACACATACATAATAGATTGTCTCACAGCAGGAAACAGTTCTACACAAAATGGTTCACTCGGCTTTAAAAAATCCGCAGGCACCCCAAAATTAGTTTGCAACTCCGGGTCGGCGGAAACACACATATCTGGATCTAATCCCAAATGGGTGCGCACCCCCATATTCCTGAACACACCCCTAAAACCATGTAAATCCCCAAATCCGATTGCAACCCAAATCCAAGTGTACCCGCAAATCTGCGCACACCCAGTGGCGTATCTATGGTATGGCAGGTATGGTACGTGCCTTGGGCTGCACCTGAAGGGGGCCCCACTGAGAAGTTTTGTTACAGTGAGACAAGCCATCCTCGGATAGTGAAACAATAATTTTCTTCAGATGTCTTTGAGTATCCTGAGTGAGAAGCACTAGGGTGGCCTTATTTCAAAACATCTGGAACTGAAGGACGGAAGAGACGAAAGTTCGAGGCCGGGGAAACCAAGAAGTCGATCAAGTTCTTCGTGCCCTTCTTTGAAAATCCCGGAACACGTTCCATGGAGTCGCCTGCACCTGCTACGTTTGTTAGAATCCAAAGGTGGATCAAGTACAAATGTGTCACAAGTCGAGTAGGAATTCAGGTCCGATTAATCCAAGTCTGACGAGATTAAGAGTGTGGCTGCCACAGCGAACGTGTACATGACAGTGGGGGAAGACTAACGGTGGTGGTGTTGGTGATGTTGAGCTTATGGACGAGGTTTTACCAGACGAGATTGAATCTGACAACACTGAACCTAGTGAACTGGATGGTGTCAAAGAGCCTCGGATCAGAAGTGATAGAAAGGCTCGACATTGGACTTCTGAAGTTCGACAAGGATACAGAAAAAACAATTTTACCTTGTTGCGTTGAGAACAGAAATAATAAAGCTTGGTTCCAAATATTTCCAGAACAGTGAGGGACTTTCCAACCAACAAATAAACGCTCAATGAACAAAACTTGGTTCAAAAGAAAATTGGGAAATGGTCGTGGTGAGGATGTAACTCGCTCATGGCTGGACTATACTCCTTCCAAAAAGTCTGCATTTTGTATCTGTTGTCTTCTCTATTCCCGTTCAGTCCATCAATCCTTGATGGAGCAGGAAAGTGGATTAAACCAGTGGAAGGAACCTGAAAGGACTAGTGTTCATGAAAATGCCAAGAATCGTCGGGAATGCTTCACACAGTGGAAAAAAATAGAGAGAAATTTAGCTGGAAACAGAGGAGTTACTGACACAGTATTTCAAAAGCAGAAGTGGCATGATACCTTGACGAGAAATCTTCACTGCATATACTTCGTCGCGACACAGAACCTGGCTTTGCGAGGGCGCAGGGAGTCACTTCAGCAAGACGATGACTCCAATGTGGGAAGTTTATTTGGCTTACTGAAACTACTGGCCATCTTTGACCCTGTCATAAAGGAGCACCTCACTCATTTGGAAAGTCATCCTGGATCCATGTCCCATCTTTCACAGGGTGCCCAGAACGAATTACTCCTCATTATGGCATCCACTGTTCGCCAGAGTTTACAGAGAAGCATTCATAAAGCCAAGTACTGTGCTCTCACTCCACTCGACTCCCGATCGGGCTCACCAGGAGCAGGTGTCAGAAGTGGTGAGAGATGTGGAATTCATTTTCAGAAGAAAACAGTCCGTCTTAGCGTGTCCGTCCTTGGTTTTATCCAAATAAGTCAAAAGGATGCTGAGAGCTTGGTTAAAGACATCTCGAAAAAGTTAGAGAAAGTCGAAACGGAGCTACAAGTTTGTCGGTCACAGTGCTATGGCAACGCTTCTGTGATGGCTGGACACGGAAGTGGTGTTCATCAAAGAATAAGTGAGAAAAACAATCTGGCAGTGTTTGTGAATTGCAACAATCACCCACTCAACTTGGGGTGTTCATGCAGCCAAGCAGGATACAACTTGGAATCATCGAAGCTCTCTACGTGTTATTCTCACATTTAACACAGGGCTGGGGAAAAAAAATCTCAAAACCGCCGTGCCTGTGGTTGTTAAGATGGAGTCCGAAACCAAGTGGGTGGCAAGTACAGAAGAAGGGAAGCCCATCAACAAGTTGAGGAGATATTTCAAGTTCTCCAGGACATGATAAACAACGAAAACGAGACCAGTGAAACAGGAAGTGACGCAAGTCAGCTGCACAACTGCATGTTTAGTTCCGATTTTCTGAATTTGCTAGGATTTTGGAAAAAAATACTCATTCGGATTGACCGTATTCAAAAGACGCTGCAAGATCCTAGACTGAACGTCCATAATGCTTCCCTGGATTTGAAAGCCCTCCGGTATCGTTTTTATGATGAAAGAGAAGTGTTGGTCAGTGAGGTACTAGAAGAATGGAATATTGAAGTTGAAAGATGTCAGAGATGAAGAAACGAATGGCTGATGAGAACTCGAGGGACAGTGGGTTAACAGCTAAGAGGAAATGGAAAGAGTCATGAAAGGAACACCCGACCGTATTCACAGAGAAATGGACGAATTCGCTCGGCTGCACGACACTGACGCTAAGTTCGGGTTCCTTCTCGACGTCAAGGGACTGGGTTCCAGCGCCGAGAGTAATGACCTAAAGAAGAAGTGCTAAAGTTGGGCGAATTGTACAGCTCAGATGTTGATGGGCAGCAGCTATTTGAAGAAGTTTTGGTTTGCAGAATGTTGCTATCAAGGCGGGTCAACATGAAGACATCAAGACCTTAAAAGCTTACTGAATTTATTGTTCACTATGGAGATGAGCGCGTCTTTGCCAACCTTCGCATTGTTATTGAGTTAATGCTAACCATCGCAGTTTCTGTCGCCAGCTGTCAGAAATCATTCAGCATATTAAAACTAATACTTTCTTATTTGAGAATCTCCAGACTCTGTGATCTTGCTCTGCTGAGTGTAGAGAGAGAACAAACTGAAAAAAAAAAACAACAACTGACTTTGATCACATCATTGACCATTTTGCATCAGGGAAAGCAAGGAAGGTGCAGTTATAATGTTCATGTAGTGCCATAATTTGTTAATTATAAGATTAACGAGCCTGACGTATTTGTGAGTTGATATTATGGTAAAGTTGACTAAAAGATTGGTGTTATGTGTTTGGAGAGGGACTCAATTTCAGTGCTTGCCATAGGCGATATTTTCTGTAGATACACCCGTGGTTGGTGGGTGGTGAGGAGACAATTTTTGAAACAGATGAGCAACTATCGACGGAGGGCTGGGATCTGCCGGACCTGAAACCATATGGCTGACTCCACACCGTTCCACGTGAGCTTCAATAAATACACTGCACAGATATCGCAAAAGTACCTAACTCTTGCCCCAGCGCTAGAGCGAGGAACACGGAAAAATTAATGTGACCCACAGGCACCCCTTGTTCCACGCATCACAATGTTTCCTGTGCAAGATGAACCTGAACATCGTACTTCATCAATTCTCAATTATCATCACGCTTGTCTCCCTATCCACGGAGTGAAAGACCTTCCATTTTCCACACCTGGAGTGACAGATCACTCTATGTCGATCCAGCTCAATGGGTGAAATGCTCTTCTCTTGTACCCGATCGTTCATTTCATTGTGTCACCGGCCAGGTGGTAAGCAAGCTGACTGACCAGAGTTTGTCGTTCGCAAAAATCTACCGAACTAATTGTAAAACCAATCGTACCCCAGGGAAAGTCGGCTCCCATGGCAAAGCTGATTGGTCCTGCATAGTTGCACCTCGTGGTTTATTCACGGTCGTTGGAACATAGACAACACTCTACAAGGTCTGGGTCCACCCGTTTATTTATAGAAAAATATTCTTTTGTTAAACATGTACATTAAATCAACGAAGAACATCGGAACTACCAAAACTAATTAACACGATTAATTTAAAATAATCCAATCCTGGACAAGGATACAATTATCCTTGGTTTGCCTACTGTCCCGGAACGACTCCATAATATCAATGGTCGTTTAGTTCTGTGTGGTCCCGCAGGAAAGAGAGATTCGAGAGTTCGAGCGACAGTGCAGTGTATCTATTTACTAACATTATTAACAGAAGCGTCAGGGACTTATGTTGGGATCATAAGTGAAGTCACTGGACGATAGCTGGCCGGACCCCACCTGCTGATAACCGCAGTTATGTGTACATATCAGGAACAACAGGGAGATAGATAATCCGAAGATGCAGCGTGTCCCGGAAGGTAATTCACCGGCTCTCTCTCAATATTCAGATGCACAGCAGCAAGCTCATTTTATCATTAACATCATCCGAAAAAATAAACACCTGCCCCTGCGGCGGATGTCCAAAAAGAGTCCGTCCGCTAACATGCGCAGTACAGTGAATTCCAGTGGGAACTGCTCCCGTGACGTTTAAGCATCGAAACGACGCGGAATAGATTCACAATGATGTAATTGGAACTTGGAGTTTGGGGTAAGCGGGAAATACAATTGTCTGGAACTTTTTTTGCTCTGTGATAGCGGCTGAAATGTGAATATATAAAGTTATAAAGCGTAGATAGCATTTTTCCAACCGAGTGGATTCTAGAAATCGTGGCACAACGTTTATGCGAGAAGGGAAGTTTTAAAACGGTTCCTGACTAACACAATTTTCATTGTGCTAGCACAGGAAACGAGATGACAGTAAAAATAGTTGAGGCAGATATAATTGGAATGTCTCGTGGACATTTGGACAAGATCATGTTATGAAAGCTTTGGAATAATTGTTGTCTAAACACAGGCAAATGGGAGTGGCTCAGGAAGGCGCCGGTTCGGCACGTTCAATCCTTCATGACAATGAGCTGCGAATAAATCAGGCAGACACTTCGACAGGTTTGAACGTCAATGAAGCTTCTGGAAGAGAAAAGCGAGATTGCTTTGCTTCAGTAGCCTTTAGACCAGCTGAGAAACAGCTTCTCGTTTTCCTTGTTAATAACCGGAATAAATCTGTTTTTACACAAACCCGGCAACGTAGGGATGGATGGGATTCCTGGGCGAACTGTGGAGAGTTGGTGATAGTATCGCCTGCCTAAAATATGAACCACTTTCAGATTTAATCAAAAAAGTGAGTGTGCGTCATCTGTACATGACTTAAGAAAATCAATGTGAGGAGTAATGCATCGTGTGCTTATTTACTAGTTTTCACAGAAGGTACTCAAATATTTAGGTGTTAATCTCTGACTTCTGTAAGGGCTAATTTCCATAAACTGGCATATTGCGGGTAATCTCGAATATAATGTGTAGAGGATCGAGAATGGAAGATTGTCTTCTACAGGCAATGGGTGGCGTGGTCAATTGAGTAGGTTTTGAGACAGCTAAGTGGTAATGCCGATCACGAAGCAAATACAACAACACAACGTAAGCTGAAATAACACAGGTAATTTATTTCATAAATTTGTATTCTTCTACTAATTACTGCGAAAGAATATTTTCTATTCGCAAGTCCTGCTGGGGATTTTGGAGGCGGTTGTGCTTTATTTGAAAAGTTTTTGCCCATCTTTTTCGCTGTTTCAGATGATACAGCTTGGCTGATCGGGAAATATGGAATAGGAATGTTATTAACCATCGCTCTCTGCTGCTTTACAGTGATCCAATACAGGGTACAGATAGTTTCGTTACCTTAGCATTGAAATTACGCTTGTCCTAATTCCTGATTGTGTTCCATCCGGCCCATTCCACACACTAATTCATTTTATTTCTACGTTGAGCTAATTCTTATCAGATACAAATGAGACAGTTTCAGTTACCAGCATCGGGATGTTTTAAATGAGAATTTCTATCTTATTTTCAAACTAAAAACGCAGATCTTTTACAAAATGTTGCCTGTTGTAAGACGTGTGCGAGCTGGAACTGAATTCTAATTGGGGGAGAGAGCATTAGATGATCTTGAATTTGTCTTGCTCAATGCCCGCAGAAACGTCCAAAGAGGCAATGTCAACGTCATCAACTCTGCCCTGCAGTTAGTTTGGGTCGCTGCATAAATACACGTGTCTGTACAGGAACTCATGTTCGTGATCAGAGTCCCGGTTTGAACAGCGATATATCGGGCAGAGTAATAGTCGCGATCAGAAAACATGGTTGGAGTGGCGATAAAATAGGTCACTGACGACGGCAGCCAAAATAGCATGAAGCTGCCCGATACACTGAACAGTAATATGATGCCTTTTCTTCTGTTCTCCATTTCCGTGTCACGTTCAGTCTTACTCTTACGGGTTCGGAAGCCCCTCCGGGATTTGCTGGTCACCAAGATATGCCTGGCCGTCATCCTATTAAATATAAATACTAACCCAAATGCTCACAACAGGTTTTGAAAGGATTTGAAGCTGCTGAGCGCGACAAAGTTTGGAGAGCTGAGGACGTACAATTTCGGGCGAATACCCCATGAAATATTTCCAGTTATTTGCTGAGGCTGAAATGAAAATAAAAAGGGTATATTCTCCAAACAAAGCCCCGCCAGTATTACTGCTGCCAGGATTCTGGCTGTCTTCACTCTGTAGTATTTTGTTTTAAACTTCAGTCAACACATGGCAACATATCGATCACAGGTGAAGGCCACTGTGTACCACTGTGATATTTTCAGAGTGACCGCCAGCAGGTAGATCGTGGATTTCAGGACTCCCGTATAATGCAGAAATGAATTTGACAGGCGCAATATTAAAATCTCATAGACAAGGACATTGATGAGAATGACCAAGAAATCTGACTTCGCCATCATCGTCATGTAGGCAGATATGCATTTGGAAAGACCGCATTTTTCCCGGGACAGAATAATAATTGTTAACAAATTAGCTGGAAAAGAAAAAAAAAACCCGAAAAAGTCGTCACTAAAGGAGGATGACGGGTGAATCGTACAACTTGTTTTTGAAATATGTCCACAAGACGGAAAGGCACTTTGCAGTGTGATCTTCACCAGCTGGAAACAGGCTGGAAAACAGCAGGTGCAATTTACTGGAAGCCCAGATAACGTGTTGCCCTTCAGGAGGACAAACGAGCTGACAATTGCAAGCTGGATGGTGAGTGGTGAGGTTTTCCGTACAAAAGGAAAGAAGCTGTAAATACTGATCCATCATTCATTTAAAGGGACAGCATGGATAAAGTGGGTGGCACAGAGAGCTTTTTGCACATCGGCCGTCACAGATCAGGAATTTCAGCACTGGGGTTGAGTTATTGAGTTGAAGTTGCACAAATCAGCATTGAAGCCGAATTCCTGGTATTGTTTACATTTCTACCTACCTTAGTACGGAAATTATGTCAAAATTCCTGACAGAGTTCAGAATCTTTGCAAGGATACCGAAGGGAATGAGAAATCTTTGCATGCGTTAGAGGTATAGTTCGTATAAATGCACTCCAGCCTTTTCCCTTCAGGTTGTGTGAAGCTACTTAGAGCGATCATAGGATTAGCGTGAAAGTTGAAATGTTTCGGGGAGTAATCTAATAGAAGTTATTTACTCAGAGAGTAGTGCGAGAGTGGGAAGTGTTGCTTGTGGAGAGAAAGATGAGGGATCTATTGTTACATATAAGGTAAGTTTGGATAAAGTCAAAAATGAGAGAGAATTTTTTTTCGGGAACTGGCAGATAAGACAACAGAAGATCAGGCCAGCAAGGCGGGCCGAGTAGCCTCTTTTTGTGCTTCAGTACACTTTGATTCTCTGACGCGAACAATGAAAAATACATTACTTACTAACGAAACACGATCGCTGATTTCTGGGATGTCTTTCTAGCGGACACGAGGCGACACCCGCACGTGTTCAAAAAAAAGTCTTCTCACGGGCCATGTAGATAGGTAAGAATACAACTCTTCTTGAACAGCTTGTATAGTGGATAGATTGCGGTGAAACTTCTCTACATACTTTACAAAAAAAAAACTAGTAATTTCCTGCCAGATGACTAATAACTGTTTGACATGTATTACTACGACTTACCGGGTAAACCAAACATTGCTAGATCAGGGTAACAAACGTCTTTAATTTGCATGATCGCCGGTCGACGCATTTTCGATTGTTTGAACTATCTCATGTTGTGCAGTTCACATCAGCATATGACTTGAATCACGATATCCTGTTAATTTATAGGAAGAACGCACTCTGCATCACGGAAAAAAAAAGAGTACTGTAATAAATGACGTTACTGCCAGCCAATGAACAAACAAGTGTTGATGTTCCGCTCCATTGCCACCTGTTGCCCAGTTGACAGACTGTGCAGCTGGATCATGAAGCTCCTTCATTTACATTCCGCAACAGAACACTGCCATCCCCCGAGGATGTGACGTCAGCGGTCCCCTCCCCTGCGGGAGCATCGCATCAGAACAAACCACAGTAATTCAGTGAATCGGTTTTGATCCGTTTGGTAGCTGTATTTGTTATACATCGTAGTGTTAATCTCTACTGATGAGTTGGCTCTGACATTATTGATTTTGTGCTTGCCTTTAACTTACACATAATAATTCTTCTTTCGCTTTTATCATGACGCTTTCAGTCTAACGTCTTTTTTCACCTTGCAGCTTATGATTCATTCCTGAAAAAAAAACAAATGAAGCAGCATCTCAAGAATGGGGTATTGACCCTACTCGGACATCACTGATGGTGCATTCTGTTATATCTGGTGGAGATTCATTGTCATATCTAACATGTCAATATAATTCATCTCCTGCAACACTGAAAAAGCAAACATTTAAGTGCATGGAGTTACTTCTGCCTCACATTACTTTGGTGCCAGTACCAAAGCCGCCCGCAGTGATGGATCTTTTCAGATTTCCATGGAGAGATTACAAAGTTGCACCTTCACTGGGCAATCAGTAATACCAATCTACTGGATGAGAATGTCAGTGAGATTTTCTTTCCATTAGCAGAGATTCGTATTACTGAGTCTGGGTACGACACTGTATCAAGCATTTAAAGAGACATATGAAAGATTGTCTTCCACCTTGTCTTCTCCAAAGTATATGATTGATAAGGAACTTCCTACATCACGCACTGATGGATGTAAGGAGACAAAAATTCTGATTTTTTTGTTATGATGTCATAGAATATTATATACAAATTTACCTGCTCAGTGCTGGAACCATGGGATTAATTCACTGGAGCAGGGCAACTTCGGCGCCTCAGAAGATGTCAGACTACAAGTTTGAGTAGTGATGCATAGCAACATAGAACAACTACAGCACAATACAGGCCCTTAGGCCCACAAAGCTGTGCCGAACATATTCTTACCTTAGAACTACCTAGGCTTACCCATAGCCCTCTATTTCTCTGAGCACCATATATCCATCCAGGAGTCTCTTAAAGGACCCTATCGTTTTCGCCTCCACTACCGCCGCCGGCAGACCATTCCACAAACTCACCACTCTCTGCGTAAAAGACTTACCCATGACATCTCTTCTGAACCTACTTACAAGCAGCTTAAAACTATGCCCTCTTGTGCTAGCCATTTCAGCCCTGGGAAAAAAGCCTCTGACTAAGCACGCGATCAAAGGTTTAAAGCTGTCAATACACCGCCTCGGATTTGCTTCCCAGTATACGGTACTCTGTCCCACGAAAAGCCTCACATCTACTCGGTGTAAAAATGTTGGACACCTACATCAGTGTCGAGAATAACGTGTACGCGATCAAGGTCCCTCTGGAGTTCCTGGTACGAGGGTATACCTATTAATGTGTCAGACAGTATCTGAATTGGATAAGCATAGTAATTGCTATCCATCTGCCAACAGTATGATGTGGGCTCTGTTCTTATCTTTCCCAGCCGTTCATTAATTTTAGCATTGCAGGGACCTTAATTTAAGAAAGCGCCATGTATATACCTTCAACTGTTAATTGCGGTATTGATCCTAATTTACAAATGGTCTGTCGACCCAACAGCGGGACCGGCGCTGTTTTAGATATAATAAGGGTGCCTGTTAAAAGATTATCCTCCATCTTCACGAAGACCAGTGTGTAGACCATCGTAATACCAGCTATTTCAGTGTTCTTAACAGTTGTATCCCACACGGGGATGTCCGTGCAGCGGGGTACAGAGGACAGGGAGACACCGGTATCAATCAGACAGTCCAAATAACTATTCCCTATGCTTACAGCGGTCATGGGTACTTCTTTCATGTTTTTCGACAATCTGATCACTATCAGCTGTACCGATTTTCTCCACGGTACCCGTAGGTTGACCAATTGGCGAAGCTAAATGAAAAGGAGTTGTGTCTATATCTGGAGCTGCGAACTCTCTGAATATAAGCTTTCAGCTCGGGGATTTCTCACGGATTTACTCTGTAAATCACGGATTTACATTGGGCCTCTGGCCCAATGACCCAATTTCCAAGTAATCTTGCAGTTACCATGGGACATTTCCCGGTGTGGCAACTTCCCTCTGTCCCTTCATATTCCACGGCCGGCTCCGCCCCTTTGGGAGAAACCTCCACCTTTCCTGATGGAATGGCCCTGCCATTTGTAGTTTATGTTTTACTATGTGAGGAGAATAATCGTCTTTCCATGCTCACTAAAGTGGTGACCACATCTTCCCAGTCCTCCTTTTGCCAGTTTAAATTCGCTAATTTATATGTTTGCGCCTGCTGCGGAATCATGTAGTACAGTGAAGTCTAAATGGCTAGTGGCCCATTCTCTGCCAGAGGGATTCCACCATGCCCTAAACTCCTCTTTCAGGAAGATACAGGAGGTCTCATATGCACATTCTAATGAAATTTGCACATCCCCGGCAAGGGCGAATTCGTAGTCTCATCTGCAAAATCCAATTATAGAACACATTGCGTTTCTCTAACGGGCCCGAGACCTTCGCTACCATAGCTCCTGCTTTTACAACTGTCCACGGTTTTAGCACGGCAACATCGCCAAATATTATGCGCGGGGCCTCTATTCCAGTTCCTCTTCTACTTCCAATACTCTCTATTTCTTTCTTCCTGCATTTTCTGTGCCTGTCTTTTCCGGCGTTTCTTCTGAGTCGTCACTGGTACTAATTACAGTTCCTTCAGCTACCTCAGCTTCACCTCTGTTTCCAAGGACCTTTCTCTCGTTACAGAGATGTCCGCTCCCCTGGGGGTGTTAGGCGTCTCAGATTCCGGCATAAGGGAGTTGTATGGAGGAGGGGCTGGTCGTACCAAGGTAGCCGTCATCATTATTACGTCGTCATTGGGGCACTGGCCGGTGCCAGGAGTTGGAAATAAAGTCCCATGTTAGGTTCCGTTTCCGCCCCAGGCTTTGCTGTTTCAGATTTCTTACACTCCTTTTCCATTTGAGGCTAGCGTCTTTTAGCCACCCACTTTCATCTTTGAAAGCATCTTAACGTATAAGCAACATCCCTTTGCAGTCGCGATCCCTATTTCCAATTACCTCTTCCCAGTACGATTAAAACTTCCGTCAAACGGCCAATCCCCATGTGACAACTCATACAAATCACTACTAAAGGTTACTGCATAACGATAATCTCCCGTTTCTATGATGATCATATCCGCCGGGGCTCTAGGCTGGACTAGGGGATCGTTCTTCTTCTTTTTCGCGGACTTTTTTTCCCACCTACAATTGAGTATTCAAGCTTTCGTCATACCTCAGAAGCTCTTCGGTTTATTGGCAGGATAAGCGCTTGCAGATCGACAGCTGGCACTTCCCATTTTTATGTTCAGGATTTTAATCTTAGTTAAGGCATCACAAAGTTTCTTTGTACACACTATCTACAAAATGAGCGATCACCGAAATTCAATCTACGAACCTTGAAGTTTCCTCTTACTTTTTTCCACGAGAATACGCATTTTTTCTACTCTTTTTTTCCCTCTCTCATTGTTCACTGTTATCAGGCCTCATGAGACACTCCAGACGCATCCTACCTTTTGTTCCTGGAGACGCGATATTGTCTAGATTTGAATTCCTGGCACTGCAATGATTACCCAAGGTTACACCTGTCTTTCAACAGGAGTCTTAACCCTTATATATTGTTCTTATCAAATTTGACCCGTTTTGACAGCAGGAAAAGCAACTAGATCTTTGAAACATTATTTAAGGATATATCACCCATGTATTATTGCAGATAGGCTATTTATGCATTCTAAATAGATTTGTAGTTCAAAATTTGGTATCGACACTTATTATGAGGGGATTTTTGGGCGGGTCAAAATTGACCAGGAACATACCGTGAAAGTATAGAATATGAACCGGTTTCCTTGGTTAAATCCAGCTGGCACCTGACTTGTTAAGTATTTCAGCATACTCTAGTTTTAGGCATTTCTATCACAAGGGCCTTCGATGCTGATTTCTAGTTTCTGGTGGCAGCACCTCTTGCAGATGTTCTCAGTGGCAGGGAGAGCTTTACCTCTGATGGACTGGCTGTATTAAAAACTTTTCCTTGGCTACTCCATTCAAAGGCATTGGTGTTTCTTAACCAAACCATGATGAAACCAGTCAAGAAGACATGCAGAATCTCCACGAACTTGCATATACATTCGATAGATGCTGGTACAGCGTTCCAGGACACTGCCAACAAATTCTGATACTCAAAGATTCTACACTAAGGATCTCAGTCAATTTTGGGGAAATTAAGAGTCACACACCACTCTGGTGCTTTCACAAGTTTTCAAAACCTAACACTATTTCTGTTCCGCTTTCTCCTGTCAGCATTTCAAAAACCTTTGGGAGCTGAAGCACACAACGTTTTCAGGATCCGCTTTATCAACTGTCCGTTACATCTTGAAACATGCTCAGTGAAAGGGACATATCCATGTACAGGGTTACGGTTGCATAGCTCTCTGACCTTGAATTTTTGCGTTTGTACTAGTATATACGGCCGGCGCATTGCACAGTGTTCGTAATTTTATACGTCTGAGTCCTCGTAGTGAAGGTTATGGTATTGTAAACTTCCTTCTCTCTGAGTTCCACTACTGACTGTTCTTGTACAGCTCGAATATACCTCCACTTCCTCAACATGCTGAGTGGCAGCAGTGTTTGATCCTTCAATACAGTGCTGGAGTTTTACCAGGCAGCTTCCATGTAGTCTAGAACTGTTTTCTACAGGTCTGTGTTCTCCCAATGCTGCAGGAGGTTGGTGTACTCAGCGGGCTGAGTATTGTCTGTGTGGGCTGTGTCTTCACAGTGCAGCGTGGGGTTGTTCATGTCTTTCTCTGCACAGCAAATGAATGGTGCCTAAAACCTGTGGTTCCAAAGAGCAGTGTGGAGTTTTTCCGGGATTCATGATCCTCCATTTTGGTTCTCTGCTATGTCACCTCATTGGGTTTGTCATTGCAGAGATTGTCCAGGTCTCTGAGCACACTGGACAAGGCCAGTTAGGGGTCCGTATACAATAAGAATCTTTCCCTTCCAGTTCTGTTTCGTGCCTGTAACAGTTTGTTCCCCCAAGCTATCAAACTCCTCAATACCCGAAGCCTGGACCGACACCTTACCCTATTTACCTGTTTATCATTTATTGTAATGCCTGCACTGTAATTGTGCACTTCACACAGTCTTGTGTAGGTCTGTAGTCTCGTGTAGCTTTCTCTGTTTTTTTTTTACGTAGTTCAGTTTACTGTGTCATGTAACGCCATGGTCCTGACAAAAGTTGTCTCATTTTTACTATGTACTGTAACAGCAGTTATGGTCGAAATGACCAAAAAAGTGCCTTGACTTGACTGGACCTGTCCCTTTGCAGCACGCTGCCAACAGTTGTAATGGTTTGCGCCCCTACAATACGGAACTATCTGTCGTCAATGCCTCGGCCAGGTACCGGTAGTAGTGAAGACCATCATTCTTACAGTACAGTGTAGGCTGTTCTAAATATTTTTGGATTTGCAGTATGTGGCCAGCTATTGATCTGTCTATGTTCTTTCAGTATGTTGCCGACTATTGCAAGAGATGTATCATTGGTCTGGTGCAAGCGATTGAGAAAGCCTGTGTCTTTACAGTACTGGGCTTTGGTGTTATAAATGCTTGTGCCCTTACAGTTGAGTGCTTGTGATGTTTATATGTTAGAGATACAGTACTAAACCGGGATTGTACATCTTTGAGTCCTCAGTGTTATGTTTTGATAAATCTCTGTCCTTGTCATAGAGTCATGTACTGCCCTCCCCGTTTACTGTCCAGCGCTCTCAATGGCTTTGGAATACAGTGCCACTGCTTTTACGGAAGAGTGTCCTGATTGTACACACTCACCTTCTGCAACAGTCCCACTTTTCCGCTCACCATCCTCCTCCCACAACTCGGCTGGATAATTCCTCGAAGGATCTGTCCAGTTCCTCTCTGAACACAGTTCAGAGAACTCCAGTTCCTCCCGCCACAACTACAAGCGGTGTCCCAGATGAGAACCACAGTCAGAGTAGAAACAAGAATACCGTTAGGTGCTCTTGAGGCCTTTGCCATCTGGGCCTCAAATCACTGACCAATAAACAGTACTGAAACAGCCTTCTCAGCTCAATGTATGTATGCGGAACATGATGAGAACGTAAACTGCGTATGATCTGGGACCCGCAAAGGACTGAATACCCTTAGATACATCTCCCTTAATGCCCTTTGCATAACATCTTATCCTTATTATCAACACTTCTGAAAATATCAACATGCCCCATTCTTGTTCACTCTCTCTATCTGTTTCTGATTCACTGAACCTCCCTCTCTCTCTCTTTCTGTCAAGGTCCGGTCCGTTATGTCCATGTTCCAGTTTACAGTCCGTTCCGATAAATCCAGACTCCGGGTTTTCCATCTGTGCCTTGTTTCAGTTGGGCTTAATCATAGGCACCTGATGCTCATTTAGTACATGAGAATAAAGGTGGCCCTGGGTTCGAGTGTGGGGGCTGGTTCGTCTCGACAGTTACCCGTCCTCGCCTGCGTGGTGTAAGTCAGGCCGTCTTTTCCCCTACCCTGCGGTTGGATCTGTCACATTCTGTCCTTGCCTGCCCTGGGTAAGGCAGGCCGTATTTGCCGTAACCGTGAAGCTGGGCTGTTCCCTTCTCTTCCCCTTCTTTCCGTAGCTCTTGGCTGGAGCCTCGCCTGTTTACCTTCGCCTGGAGCCTCGCCTGCGTCCTCGCCAATTTTCTCTGTCAAGTTCTACCACCGGAGCAAGACCGAAGTCTTGCTGTGACCAAATAAGAAACCGACTTTCGTTGTTTTGAACTGTCTCTGTGTCCCTGCCTTCGCTTGTTAGGTCCGGACATTTGCTGCTACCTAGTGTTGGGAACTGTTTCATCGTGTTCAGCCTTCTGTGTATGAGTCCCGGCCCTACGTCCTGTTTCCAAGGAAGGGTCCCGGCTCGGTGTGCTGTGTTTCCGTTTCCCAAGACCAAGGCTTTGTTTTCCAATCTCCCAAGTCAAAGTCCGAGCCTCATGTCCTCATCCAGCCCAGGAATATCGCGTCCTGCCCCCATGTCAAGTCTTGTTGCTTTGCCATGTCTTTTCCTCGACTTGATCCGGAGTCCGAGCCCGAGTTAAGACCCAGGTTCAGAGTCCCTGACCAGTCTCTGTCTCGGAGTCCTTGTCCTGGTCCAGCTTTCCTAGACTAGTCCTAGCCCAGGCGCTGTATCCTAGTCTCGCCCAGGGCGTTTGACTTATCCAGCGTCGTTTCCTCCCCACTTCTCTTGCTTTCTGACACACCTAGTCCTTCAGTGTCTGTGTCTTGTATTTGAGTCCTCTCTCAACGCCCACCTAATGACACTTTCTCGCTCTTTCCCTCTTTCTCTTTCCTACTGCTACAAGTGAAAGGAATAATATCTTGTCGTAATCTGCAAAACAGTAGCATCTCGGAGAGAATGAGGATATACAGGATGAGAACGAGGAGTGAAAGAGGTTGCATGAAAGGACGGCTCATGACGGGAGCAGGAGTGGTTGAAACAACAAAAAAAAATTCTGCTCCGTCACGCAGTTTTGTCAGAACCGGGAAGCAGGGATAACAGTTCGCCCCAGGCTTCAATGTAATCAGGGTGGGAAGCGAGGTGTAAAGGAGATTTCTATGGAAAAACGTACACGGTGGACACTTCCGGCTCTGATCTTGTTTCTCTTGTTTTGTACGTCGAACATTCGAAAATTTTCTCGCGTTTGTTTTCCAAACCTGTTTCCATTTACACACAAGTGGGGTAGAGAAGGCTGTTGCATTCTAATGCTTTACAGAATTTATTTCTTACGTTTCATGAGTTTTAGCATCTGATTCATTGGGTATTTCACAGCACTCTTGAGTTCCTCTCGGAATTTCCTCTGAGTCAGGGTGTAAATACACGTGTTGGTACAGGAACTGAGAACGTGCAGCATTCCCGATGTCTTTTGAGTGATATAACGGGGATCCGTGACAGAATAATAAGCAACAATCAATGAAATCCTTTGATAGATATAAAACACAACCTGTGTTATCCATAACAATACGAAGCTACCAGTTATTCCGAATAGTAAAATGATGGATTTGCGTCGGTTCTCCATCTCTCGGTCTTTCTCATTCTCTGCACACTTTTGGCCCCGGAGCCCCCTGCGGGCTCGACTGGCCGCTAGAATCCGTCTGACAGTCAGAATATTGATCAGCAAAATCAGAAAAAATGGGACACAAGGGGTTAAAATGCGGTGGAATAACGCATATGCTGTCCATGAGGGAGAGGTTTTATAGCTCGATGTAAGACCACAATACCAGGAAACACCATCAATTATTAACAAAGGCTCGTATATGAAGCCCCACGGTACAGTTTACAAGCATGTCAGCACACTCACTGTTCCGATAACCACAGCCGCCGTTCTCTCGGTGCAATATTTTGTTTTCAGCTTCTCACAGCAAATAGCCACAAATCGATCGACGGTGAAAGCAACAGTCAGCCAGACAGAGGTCGCCGTGCTCGCAAATATCAACCATCCACGGAGACTGCATAAAGGAGTCAAGTCCAAGAATGTTCTGGGAAAATAAAGCCGAGCAGTCCCGGTCAGCAGCGGATCCGAGATAACAACCAGGAAATCGGTCGCTGCCATTCCCATCAGGTATCGAGTGACACAATTAGAGAGGCCGCACTTTCTCCGGGAGAGGATCGCAATTGCCACCAAATTCGCTGGAAGAGAGATAGCGAGGGGACAGCAAGTTGAGAAAATCTGACCACAAACTAATGAAGCAGCTTGAGGGGATCCCGTAATTCTTCCACATTATTATTGCAGTCCGCAGTGGGAGGATCGAGGTAGAGCGCAGAGTTGGCCAGACAGAGGAGCTTACGCGGTGAAATATATTTAATCTGGTCTGAATACCGATTCTTTACTGATGGCCGAATTCTGAATTAGCAGCTGAAGGTTAAAAGTGGATAACTAACTCCGCAGAGACACTATTGGTTGGAACATTTTCTACCGGCGTCTTCCACGTCTCGGATGCATGAAATGAATAAATCCGGCCGCCGATGGTGTGGTTACTCTAATACATAATCATCAGCGACCATGGTGCTGATGCTGCCTATTAGCGACAAAACAGCCGAAGGACGGAACTGAAACAGGAAATACTGCAAACGCTCATGCAGACAAAACAAAATACGTGGCAAAACAGTTAAAGTGTTTCTTCTCAGAAATGTTTACAGAAAGGACCTTAACACATTTTTAAACTTTTTTCTCCTTCCATAAATGTTGAGTGGGTCTTACTGCTTCCAGCAACTTGATTTGTTCAACACCCCCCCCCCCATTATTTGCTACCTCACTGTCTTTACAATCTAACATTGACTGATTCCCAAAAAATACAGCGCCGTCCAACTCAACCTGGCAGACAGAAATTACACTTCGCACTGGGCAGGGGAATTTAACCTCCAGCAACAACCTCGGTGCCTCGGTGTAATATTTCAGATGTCCATATAATAGATCACATTTCACATATTGATAACTAAAAAACAGCTCTGCTTTGAGAGGCTGGTGTAAGACTACATCTGCAGCATGCTGTCGCCCACACTGGACTCCCAACAATCCGCCTGCCGACACAACCGATCGACAGATGACGCAATCGGCACAGCTCTACGCACCGTCCTTAGACATCTGGAGAAGCGGGATGCTCATGTGAGAACGCTGTTCTCGGACTACAGTTCAGCATTCAACACCATAATTCCCTCCAGGATCGACAGGAAGCTCAGAGACCTCGGCCCTCATCCCGCCTAGTGTAGCTGGACACCCAAGCTTCCTGACAGATCGGCAGGGGGTAAGAGTGCGCTCCCTCACCTGCCTCCCTCTGACCCTGTGCACAGGTGTCCCTCAGGACTTTGTAATAAGCCCTCTCCTTCACTTTATGTATACACTTGGCTGTGACCCACCCACAACTGCAATCTGCCAACTAAATTTGCTGAATACACTACACTGATTGGCCTAATATTAATAAGGATGCAGCCCCCAGAGAAGAAGTCAGCACCCTGACACAGTTGTGTCAAGAATACAATGTCGCAAAACAAAGGAGCTGGTTGTAGACTACAGGGGGAATGGAAACAAGCTTACACGTATTGGCTTCAATGGATCTGGGGTTCAGGGAGTGAAAAGCTTTAAGTTCTTTGGTATAAACATCACCGAAGATTTCAGTCAGCGGCAACCATCCGGGAAACGGTACCGCAGGATAAAAGCCAGGAGCAACAGTCTCCGGGACAGCTTTTTCCACCCGGCCATTAGACTACTGAATTCATACTGACGAAACTGCATTTGTATGTTATGTTGACTATTCCGTTGTAAATAAAATATAAATTACGATAATTGCACATTTAGACGGAGACATAATGTGAATATTTCTTCACCTCGTGTACATGAAAGAAGTATTCATGCCAAATTAATTCAATTCAATTGAAGATGTCGGTTCTGTTAATTGGCTCGGCAACGTCTGTATTGTGTTCCGCAACAACCTTTTCACATTCAGTCGCAGCGCACACATGTATTAAAAAAAATCCTCTTGCTTTATGCGACAACGTTGAGTCCTCAACTTTGATACTAGTCGATGGTTTGATTGGTACACCTCACTCAGACAGCCGCACACATACAAATGCGGAAAATTAATGGGTATAATCTCGGTGGGCAGTATACATACTAATGCAGTGCAGCTGCTATTAGTCCAAAAGCACAGAGTCCCGAAGGGAAACAACTGGAAGAATACTTCCTGACCCTTTGATTTTTACAGATGTTGGTGTGTTCACTCAATTCCTGCAGTAGATTGTTCTCAGATACAGATCCCAGAATCTACAGTTCCTGTGTTTCCAGTCCATTCCTGAAAGGCGGAATACTGGTCTATGCATCGAACTGTGAAACGAGCGACAGAAACAATCACATCTTTGGAATTAAACTTCCTTTATTAATTAAATGACACTGCGGCATACCTGGAATTCCAAATATTGAAACAAAAGGGTGGTAAACCTCTTCTATCCGTAAGAAGACTGGATACCCCATTTCAGTGAGAATCCGTGACTTCTTTTGCTCCTGATTTCACAGATCTAGCAGACACTCTGAGCTGAGGCATTACAAACGACCCTGATTTATACAGGGATCTGTCTCCCGAGATACGGTTGTAACCTTGACAAACTTTCGTCGTACAGTGACTTGAACAAACACTTTAGTTCAACTCCATTGATTCTCAAGTAAATACTTGTCCGATTAAAGCCAATTACATCAAAAATCTTGCGCATTGCCTCAGCAGTGACACACCTGATGGAAATAATGCCGGAGATCTAATAACGAAGTCTGAGCTTCATCACGGAGCGACCACATTTACAGGCATCATGTTTTTGTTGGCTAATTATTCATCTTCAAAAGGAGTTCACCGGCCCTTAGCTACTGGCCGTGCGTTTTCCCCTTTCGAACTCTATCTATCCTTCAGCCCTTTAACTCTATACTCGCTGCGTTCACATAAACGCACGCACACACACGCACACACACACACACACACACACACACACACACACACACACACACACACACACACACACACACACACACACACACACACACACACACACAGAAAAAGTTCAATCCAAGGACAGTTTTTTTTTCTATCGAAGCACAAGCTACCATGTAACCGCTCCTCTCTCACACTCAAATTCTGCAGCAGAGAACACAGACACGGACAATTAATCAGTTCAACAGTCACAGACAGCAGAGACATTCAGTCCCTCACTGAGACCAAGTCCCAGGTGCACATTCCTAATACAACTATATTACGAAACGGCAATCTTTCCGTTGTGTTCTGCACCACGACGCCCTGCAAATTACCACCATGGGGGCTGGTAGGGCAGAAGCAACAGGGTTAGAAGGGTCAGTGCAGGAAAGCCAAGCAGATTGGACAATTGGGAACTAATTGTTGGTAGAATTTAAGAGAGGTACGATAAGAACATGGGATTGAGTGGATTGAGTATTAGTCAGCAGGTTAAAGGCAGATAGAGGAAATCCCCCAAAGTATCAGAGTCCTCAATACCCAGAGCCTGGACTGACACCCTGCTGCCCTATTGTCCTGCTTATTATTTATTGTAATGCCTGCACTGTTTTGTGCATTTTATGCAGTTCTGGGTAGGTCGGTAGTACAGTGTAGCTTTTTTTTCTGTGTTGTTTTTTTTAAGGTAGTCCAGTCTAGTTTTTGTGCTTAGTCATGTAACACCATGGTCCTGAGAAAATCGTTTTCTCATTTTGCTACGTACTTTACCAGCAGTTATGGTCGAAATGACAATAAAACGTGACTTGACTTGACTTGACTAAATGGGAAGACGTGACCAGGGATTGATTCGAGACCCCAGCTGTTCACAGTCTTCACCAAGTTCATTATAACCATGTCTGCTCCGGTTGCAGAGATGGGCAGCAGTGTCAGTAGCGAGAAGCGTGCAGAGTGTATCTGGGAATGCAGTCAGAAGTGTTTCACTGAGGGTGTGGAAGATAGACAGAAGGTGGAGAATTGTGAGGCCAGCCAGTCTCTGAGGTACAAACTAGAAAAGTATTTTTTTGCATGGCGGCATAGTTAAATGTGCAGAGGAATCTGGGCCCTTGTAAAGAAACTGCTGAGAGTTAACTTTCAGGTACAATAGGTAAATAGGAAGACAAACTTTAATTTGTCCTGAGGAGAACTGGAGAATCTGTAGAGATGCCTAAAGAGGAGGTGGCTTCAAGTGTTCTGGTGAGAATGAACATTGAATATTCCTTCCAGGTCCAGTCACGCTTTCTCAATGAAGATATCCCTGCAGCCGAGAGAGTGCAGGGATTCCCCACACTGACTGGAATGGTTCTAGAGATGGCAGGTTAGCTGTGTGAGGGGCGAGTGAGGAGTTGGACATATATTCCCTTGAAATGTGAGGATAATTGATGGACTCTTTCAGATAATTAAGACCGATTTCAGGGAGGATGTTTCCCCTGAATGGGAATTCTATTGCTAAGGGTCACAGTCTCATACTGACGGGACAGATATTCAGGATGCAGTGGTAAAGAAATTCGTTTCATCAGAGAACAGTGAATCTTTTTTTCCAGTGCAGGACAGGAAAACTACGTTTTGTCTGAAAGCAATGCAAGTTTATGGAACACCTCCCGACAGATCTACACCATATGGTCCTCCTGAAACTCCTCTTTATATGGCTCCTCTAACCCTTTCCAAACCCTCGACATACTTCCGATAATGAAGCTAATGCAATTCTCCAGATGCAATCTACGCAGAGTTTTATAAAGATGCAACATTCTACCCGATACTTGCACTGAAACCCTTATCCAATATAAGAAAGAACTCGCCGTTGCCACCGTATTGACTTTTGTGCTCAATCTCACAGAGCTCAGGTCTGCAACACAAGACCTCATCGTACATCAGCTGTTAATGACTCTGTTTTGAACTTTGAACTTTCCCCTGTCATTTCAACCTCCAAAATGATGAACTTCACACTTGTCTCATTAAATTCTATCTGCCATTTCTAAGCTTATTCTTTCTTACAAAAATGTTGTGCCGCGGGTGCTGAGCACAATTCGACTCATTAAAGTACTCGATCTCTGTAGAAAGGTGGTGCTTACGTTACCAAAAATGAAAAATTAATTTCTGATCTTAAACCATGGAGCAGACATGAGAGCCTGAATTATAACATAAGGCACAGGAGCAGGAGCAGGGGACAGTGACAGAAAATTCGAGCAAATATTGTTCAGCATCTTTTCAAACAGATCTTTCACCCAGCCCTGATGAACATTGCCGGGCTCATCAGGGTTACGTGGGCGGGACCAGCAGAGACTCCGCCCAGCTTTTCCCATTGTCTCTGACGACAGCTGTACTGCTGGAGGACTGGAATGCTACTGATCTTCTGTTTGCAAAGAGACAGATACAAACGGAGTAATTGCAGGCAAGTGTTCTTCAGAGCTGCGCTGGTGAAGGGATGTGGAATTATTGGAAGAATGCTGAGGGAAACCGGGAATCATCATAATATTGTTACTCAGGACAGTCATCTTCTATCTGAGATGGGAAGGTTGGAAATTGTTTGATTATTTGTCCGGAGAGTTGATGGAGATTCTGTTATTTAAACCTGGCAATTGTGAGGTGCTGCAGTTTGACAGGCCCCGAACAGCACTGATGTTCTGAGTGATCAGGTGGTCAAAGATGTAAGACTGGTGGATGGAGTATAAACGATTCTATGGCTCATTTCTATTCAAAAAGTCAGGACACAAATAGAATTTAATAAAAACAGACTAGATTTTATCCAGTTGCCTTACACAAATCGATGCAACATATTGGTGAATCTTCGCTGCACTCTTTACGCAGTCTCCACATCGTTCCAGTGATGTGGCAAACAAAAGTGCACACAATGTTCCCTGTGCCCTGGTCAAGGGTTTGTATACCTTTAACCAGTCATCCCATGGTTTGTATCCAATGTCCCGGATGATTTATGTAACTGTACTGCAATCGATCGCCGTTTACTTCCTTTCATTTCCGCTCTCAGGATGTTTTGGATGTACAAAATGAACCCCACACTGTATCATCTACTGATAGGTGCAGAATAAACCCCATATTTTTACTCTGCATCATAGTTACAGAATGAACCTTACACTCCTATACTGTATCATAGACTGATAGACCGCTAATAAACCCACAGTCCCACATTGATTCATGACGGACAGGTCACTAATAAAACCCATAGTCCCACACGGATTCATAGACTGAGAGGCCCCTAATAAACCCCACAGTCTCACAGTGTATCAGGTACTGATAAGTAGAGAAAGAACCCACAGTCCGACACAGTACCAGAGACTGACTGGTCCAGAATGATACAAACATACTCACTCTGTACCAGAGTCTGACAGGTACTGAAAGAACCACGCACTCCCATACTGTATCATAATCACAAATCATCTGAGCCGTCACAGACCTCTGTCTCCTGGAAGACCCGGGCGTGGGACTTGTCCAAGATGTTCTTCAGTGATGCTGGTAGATAAGTGCCATTGTGTGCACTTCCATTATCGGAGCCAAAGACTTCCATGTAGAGACAGAAACAAACGCTTTTCAGAAGTATCTTGAATAAGTGACAACGTGAGACAACCCATTCTCAAAATGAGGACTCACCGATTAGAGCTAATTGAACATTTGCTTCAACAACAACACAAAAAAAAATATTGTGCATAATCCCTGAGCCTATCAAAATAAATCTTAACGTAAACAGCAAGCACGAGGAAATCGCTTTGCAAAGCAGTCCCTCAAGAAAATCAAAAGGAACCCTTAAACCAATAATAACTAATGTTAAGCAACAAATAACCAATTCAGGAGATTTAAACACCTCAGAGCCAAATGCAATAATGTTCTGCACAGGCATGATGAAATCGCGAAGGGGCCCCATTCGCTACAGCTGTCTCCCGATGGCACAGAAGACCTGAAAACCGGAGATCCACGGATGATACTGGCGAATTGGGAAACTTATGAGGAGGCATGGAGAACTTCAGAGGTAGAGATGAGGTGGGATCCAGAGAGACTGGGAGACCGCGGAACAGTTTTAGATCAAGAAAACTCGGGCGGTGCTGAGAAGGAGGCCTGGGAGCCCTGGAGGTGGATCGAACTTTGGGAAATAAAATCCTAAACACATTGAATAAGCCTAGGAAACGTTCGGCGAAAGAAAACCCTAGAACACACAGAAAAGTCCCTGGGAAACCTTGAAATCATGAAAATTGAAACCCAGAGAAGGAACCTTTTCAAATTTTGATCAGTGCATTATCCTTCACAATTTTTCCAGAGGCAAATAAGATACACCAGACTCTCAATATTACAAATCAAGAAAGCATAGACAAGTTTCCTTCATTGCTAAGCCAGCTGATTTTCTGTAGATCTGTTTAATTTTCTACTTGAAAGTTCAACTTTCTCAGTCTGTACTATCACTTTTATCAACAGGTTAAAATACTCTTGATAGGCTAACCTTACTTCCACTCTCCAGCCAGGAATCAGCTTTTCCGGTAAGGGCCCTCCAGGATTTATACTATTGACTTGAATGATGATAATCTGTTGAATCACTTGATAAGCTTGCTTGAAACACTCATTTGTTATGCAGATCAGTCACTGGACCACAATGCTGGGAATCTGGGTACTTGTGACTTGGAAAACTTGGAATGGATCCCGAAGGAACTCAATATAGACTTGAAAGCTCAGAATATAGACTCCAGACTTTCCGAATGTAGAGTCTGAGTAAATAATGAGAATGGAGGCACCCTCTCCTCAAGCCACCAATGTCAAAACAACACTGTTCAAAATTGGCAGGGTTCATAACTTGCCAAGATCTTTCTGTCATGCCGGAGACAGGAACAAGAGACCATACATGGGAATTCCAGCGGAACATTGTAACCTCGACAAATCACTCTAACCAATGAATCAAACACGATGAAATCTGCAGATTCTGGAAATACAAGCAACACACACAAAATATTGGTTGAAGACAGTAGGCCAGGCAGCATCTACAAGGAGAAGCACTGTCGATGTTTCGGGCCGAGACCCTTCGTCAGGACTAACTGAAAGTAACGATAGTAAGAGATATGGAATTAGGAGGGAGAGGGGAAAAGGCGAAATGATAGAAGACTGGAGGGAGTGGGGTGAAGCTGACAGCCAGAAGGGTGATTGGCAAAACGGATACAGAGCTGGAGCAGGGAAAGGATCATGTTGACGGGGAGCCTAGGGAGAAAGAAAAGGGGAGGGGAGCACCAGTGGGAGATGGAGAACAGACAGACTGGTGGGCAGAAAGAAAGAGAGAAAAACAGGAGGGGGGGAACATTAAATAATTCAATGATCGGGTATATCAGGATATTTCAGGGATGCCCCTCTTTACCTTCTCACGGAAGGGTCATTAATGAAGGACAATAATAGGCCGACATGTCGCTTCGCGAGGGAAGTTCTTCCATTCCAACTTGCCATGGACCCGAAAGTTTCATTGCTTTCTGTATAATAACCACTCTTCAAAGTGTGCTAATCCGTGTCCTTCAATACGCCCCTTTCGTGTGGCTCCTTAACAAATATCTATCTGATAATCAAATGAATTACATCTCCGGTATTGCTTCGCTCAGTGTTTGTTTTCCCCGACACGTGATGAGCACATCATAAAATTGTATTGACCTTTCGATTTCGTTAATGTTCCTAAATACAGTACCCTGTACTTCCCACATTGTTTACTCACTCAATTGCCTTGCTAAAGCAGATGGTAATAAAACTGTGGCGTACACACCGGGTGTTCATTGTGAGTCACGCTCGCGCTTTGCTGGTACCTGAGAGGAAATATGTTAGTGACTCAAAAGAAAACCTTCAACGAAGAAAAGACGTTATGTTGAAGTTGTACAAGACGTTGGTGTGGCCTGATTTGGAGTATTTTGTTCAGTTTTGCTCACCTACAGGAAATAAGTAAATCAGGTTGAAAAAGTACTGGGAGACTTTACAAAGATATTACGATCTGCAGGACCTGAGTTCTCGGGAAAGATTGAATAGGTTACGAATTGATTATTTACAATGTGAGGACATTTGAAGGAGACATACAAAATAATGAGCGGCATAGATGGGGTGAATGGAGACAGATTTTTTTTTTTGTCCCACTGATATTAGGTTGAACTACAACCAGACGTCATGAATTAATGAGCAAGTCGACAACAGGAAGATAGCGCAGACGACTGAGTGGCTTATGAGTTGATGAGGGGGCAGAGTTTCAAATATTTGGTTCATTGGAAGCTTTTCTGAGAAAGGGGTGACCTGTACAAGCGCGACGGTTTACACCTGAGCCGAAGGGGAACCAATATTCTAGGAGGGAGATTTGATAATGATATTCGGATGGTTTAATCTCGATTTGCAGGATGTTGAGAATCGAAGTGAAGAGGCAGAAGATAGGGCGTTTGGCGCACCAGTGCAGTCAGCTTCTGGGGAACTTGTCAGGTGATAGGACAAAGATGCACTCCACCAGTGGCTTGAGATGTGTCTATTTTAATGCAATCAGTAAGATAAACAAGGATGATGAACTTAGCGTGGATCAACATGTGGAACTATGACGTTTTGGCCATCACGGAGAATTGGCTGTCTTATGGGCTGCTGATATGCCTGGATACAGATTTTTCAGAAAGTACCGGGAGGGAGGAGAAAGAGGTGGCGGCGTGACGTTGCTAATCAGGCTGCTGAAATGGAGAAAGACAAGGAGAGAATGTCTGCTGAGTAATTTTCTGTGACGTCAGAAACAGAAAGCGGTCAATAACTACTTGTTATTTTTTTATAGACCGCGAATTTTAACAGAGCCATCGAGGAGCAGCTAGGGAGGCATATTCTGGAACGGTGCAGTAATAATGTGGTTGTTGCGTTGGGTGACTTTAACTTTCCAGATATTGACTGGCATCTCCTTGGAGCAAGGGGTTTGGATGGGGTGGAGTTTGGATTGCACAGGAAGGCATCCATAAATCACGTAGGAAAGGCTTTGCTGGATCTGGTATTGGGAACTGACCCTGCTCAGGAGTCATACCTCTGGTTGGGAGAGCAATTTTAAAGTAGTGAACGCAATTCTCATTTACCAGAGCACCGGAGAGTAATTTGAGAATATGTGATTGTGGTAGTTAAAAAGATGATGTTATTTGTGAGAAATTTGGGAGCAGATGTTCTCTGCGGAATGCACAGCAGAAATGTGGAAATATTCAGGCTATATTTGCATGGCGTTTTAGATAGGTATGTTCCATTGAGGCAGGGAAAGGCTTGTAGGGTAAAAGAACCACGGTGTACGATGGATGTACACAATCTAGTTAAGAAGAAAGCTAAAGCTTACGAAAGTTTCCAGAAACTAGACGATGTTAAAGGTCTAGAAAATTTCAAGGTTGCCAGAATGGAGCTTAAAAAATGAAATTAAGAGATCTTGAAGGGTCCTTGAGGGCACTGTCGAGCAGGATTAAAGGATATCCCAAGACATTCTGCAAATATGTGAAGAGCAAGCGGATGAGCCGTTTCTGATTTCGGACAATCTGGTGAGAGAATGGAACGTATGCACGGAGTCCGAGGAGTAGCGGAAATACTTAATGAATACTTTGCTTCGGCATTCAGCAAGGTGATTGTCGTGATTTCTTACAGGGGACTGAAACGCTTTAACATAGAGACTCTACGAAAGAGAATGGGCTAGAGTTTTTGAAAGAGCATTAAATGGATAAAGTTGTCGTGTGCGGTCCAGATATACCCTAAGCTATTGTATGAATCAATGAAGAAAATTACTGGACTGCTGGCGATGGTCTTTGCATTATCAATAGGGATGAAAGAGGTACCAGAGGATCAGAGGGTTGCAAATGCCTTTCTTTCCCTTTTGTTTAAGAAAAGGATTAGAAATTACACGGGATATATAGACCAGTGGGTCTTAGTTCCGTGGTTGGAGAGAATCCTGTGAGGCAGGATTTATGCGTATTTGGTGAGAACTAATCTGATTTGGGAGAGTCAGCATGGCTTTGTCAGGGGCAGGTCGGGCCTTATGAGCCAGATTGAATTACTTGAAAAAATAACAGAACACACTGATGAAGGTAGTGCAGTGGATGTAGTATATATGGATTTCCCATGCAAGGGTCGGTGCAAGGATCTCCCTCCTCTTTGTGATTTTTATATAAATGTTCTGGATGAGAATGGTGAATGGTACATAATTTGAGCGTGGTGGATAGTCAGGAGGGTTGCAGAGGTTACAGCAGGACTTCGATAGGAAGCGCAACTGAGCTCAGAAATGGCAAGAGGAGTCAATCGGACCTGTCACTGAGAACCCAAATGGAGAGAGTATTCTCTAAAACGGCTAACACGAGGGAGCATAGTTTTAAGGTGCTCGGATGCGGGTACAGAAGGGATGTCAGAGATAGGTTTTTCACAAAGAGTGGTGGGTACGTGGTATGCAATACCGACGACTCAGGTAGAGGCTGATACAATAAGGATTTTCAGAGACTCTCAGATAGGTGCATGGAGTTTAGCAAAATAGAAAACTTCGTGGAATGGAAATTCAAGGCAGTTTATGGAGTACATTGGTCGGCACAACATTGTGGGGCGAAAAGCCTATATTGTGCTCTAATTTCCATGTTCTATATTCTGTGTCCTTTCATGTCAAGAGTTTGGGTCATTCCTGATATTATAGTGAATATAATAACAAAAGTTCATGTTAAAAGTGCCGATCGTCCACTGAAAGTATGGTCAGTCGTTGGGGCCGTTGTCCATAAGTGTTTCTCCTGCGAACTGTAGACGCGCTAAAGTCAAGTTCATGACAATACCTTTCAGTACGGTTCTATTCGCGGTCTCGGTAAAAGCTGGTCTGAAAGCGATTGCAATATGATTGATGACAACGGGTTTTGTCGTTTTAAGCTTGACGTTTTAAAGCTTTTATTTTCTTGCATTGGCGCAAGCATCGAGTAGGCAGAACATTTCCAATGCGGGCTCCTTTGTGCTTGAATAGCCAATGACTGTGAGGAAATAAGATCTGAAATTCATCATTGACTTATGCGGGTTCAACCTTGTCTCTGCTGGACATATCAAAAAAAGTACCGTAGGCTGCTACATCGCCGAGTTGCACAATGGCGGGTGAACTGAGGGAGATGGACTTGGTGAGGAACTTGCTGCTGCCGGTGACAGAGTAGCGTCGGTACTTTCAGAGGACGTGTGCAGACTGAACGCGAGTGACCATCATACTGTCCTTTCCTGTGATTAGAATACCATGTTAGAGATTGGTGGATGCGTGTGCTTGAATGAATGGTGTCTGACTGGAGAATACTGCAATGCTGCAACATTCATGGATTCGAGCTTGCCTCGTTTTATTGTTCAACTGTATTCTGCTGCTGTCTGAGATGTGCAATATGTACCTTGTGCTGTGTCTGTGTGACTGCTGGTATTGATTTTACCATCTTGTCTCAGGATTAACGCTGTTTCCTTTGTCTGTATTCACAGATATTCATGCCTGGTGAATGACTATTAAACTAGAAATTGTAGAAGTTAACCCAAGTGACATTTTTTTCCTTTATATTAAAGACAAACGAATGCAGGGAGTACAAAGAACAATATACGCAGTGGCGATACAGACACGGGCACGATAGATGAGATCCCAATGAATACATTCCGTCTATCGGAAAACAGAACTTGCCAATGGTGATTTCACGATTGGTGTTGGGAGAAATTTGCTGTGACTATACATTAATACGCTGGAGATAACCGATCTAATAAAGGTTTGAAAAACGATAACCCCACGAAGTTTGTTGAACATTTTACTCATGAGGGCGAGGGCGGGGGAGCCAAGAGGTATGGCCAACTGGTCTAGTGTTGGAAGTTACAATTTTCGCTCTTCACAGAGGAAGAGCTAGAAGACTGTTCTGTGTCAAATCAAGACACTGCTTTGGAAGAGGAACAAGTGTTGTGGTTAACCATCTGTGGAGGAGGGTAGAGTTACAATGAGTATGCAGTACGTAATATGTGTCAGTACACTACTGTGGGCAGCAGAGCAACATGCTCTAAAATCGTAGGGTGTTCTGAGGGGGCAGAAATTGATTGACAAGCCAGTGAATGAATGGCACACA
The DNA here is from genome assembly GCF_030144855.1 of Hypanus sabinus. Taxonomy (NCBI): domain Eukaryota; kingdom Metazoa; phylum Chordata; class Chondrichthyes; order Myliobatiformes; family Dasyatidae; genus Hypanus; species Hypanus sabinus. The sequence goes on from NW_026781292.1 coordinate 113,446, forward strand.
CTGAGGTTGTGTGAGCGACTTTTGAATGTAATTGCCGATTGGAAATTTTGAGCGGAGAATTGATAGCGCCGCGTTCAGTGGGACAGAAAATGTCTGCTTTGTACGGAACGTTAGATAGGACCAGTCGGGTGGCGACGGTAGTTCACATCTTCCTCGCAACAATGAGAGCGAGGGGAAATTTTACCACATTTATTAGCTGCTTCCTGAACTTGGTCTGTGTAACGGCGTAAAGGGCCGTGTTTGTACAGCAGCTCAGAAGCTGCAGCATGGCGCCCAACTCTCGCAGCGAATCGGGTGGACGCACAGACGTAACATTATACAGGCGATTCCACGCAGAGTACACAGTGAAAGGTGCCCACAGCAGGATGAAATTGCCCGAGACGATCAGCAGTAAAACAAGGGATTTCCTACGTTTCTCCATCTCCGGGTCGCTCGCTCTCTGTCCGTTGCCGGGAACCCTAAGTCTCCTGCGAGCTCTGCTGTTGACTAAGACGTGCCTGACGGTGAAGCCGTTTGTCAGCAGAACCAGCAGAAACGGGACTACAGGGGTTAGGAAGTAATAAAATAGCTCAATTTGAATCGCTGCAAATAAACTCAAATAATGCACTCTCTGCCGACAAATAAATGGAACAACCATAAATGAATAACTATCTGAGAGACGAAAATACCAGTAAATGTTCTTCGAGCAGCTGACCGCAGTCATTGTCCCCAAAACCACGGCCGCAGTTTTGCCGGTGCAATAGTTTGTTTTCAGCTTCTGGCAACAAATGGCGATAAACCGATCAAAGGTGAACGCGACGGTGAACCAGACCGAGCAGTCAGTGACGGTGTAAAGCAGAACAGCGTGGACATTGCACACCTCGGGCATTGAGTAGAGGAAATAGTAGCTACGTGGAATCCTGCTCAATATCAGGTCCAGGATCAGAACCAGAAGATCCGCCACTGCCATGGCAACCAGGTAACAAGTGACAACTCTGGAGAGGCCGCACTTTCCCCGAGACAGAATGAATATGGTCACAATGTTCACTGCGAAACAATCATGGTAAACACATCAGTACGGTTCTCTTAAAGCAGTCATATATTGTCGACCACCGTTTTGTCTGCAGCAATATTTAAAATGATTGTACAAGACGGTTGAATATAATCTTTGCGATTACCATTCAATATAAAAATTAAACAGTTGGGTAAATAAATGTGAATTCAACTCAAGCTGTTTGATCTAATATCAGTAAAGAAACAGGACATGAAGAACGCAGATAACGATGGCTGATGATTGGAGAATTTCGAACGTGTTGAGGGAAAAGGACCTGATTGATGCATCATGTATTACCTCTGCCGAATCAAGCTGCCGTGAAGTAAGTATCATTCACACCCACCACGTTCAGCTGAAGCACAGGTTCCAGCCCCTGATCGTTACCCAGGGTGCTTGGGTTGCAGCTGAAGTAGCAGCACAAAGCCCTATTATTGCATCTCTCTTGCGTACTGCGGACATTGACTGAATGATTATCACCTTCGAATCATGCCACAAAGTTGGCCGTCTCCTTTTGGTTCACTTGCCGTTATATTGGTATGCTATTAATTGAATTCCCTATAATGATTTATACTTTCTTTCAGCAACATTTACCGTGCGGTACATTAGAAATTGAACTGAAACGGTAACAATAAAAAGTAAACTATTCACGTTCGTGGATACAGAGCAGGCGAACACAGCCATGGGCAGAAGTGGGACCATTGAGATAAATGTTCACAATTAGAGAGCGTGCACTGCATGTTACTGCGGAACTGCAGCCAATGTGAAAACGAGAAGAAAGTTCTTAGGATGCCCCGAGAGCTTATAAAAGTATGATCGCTCTGGTATGAGCCGAATTGCGAGTGACCTCTTTGAGAATTTGATAGGCACTTGCGGAGATCTTATAACAGGAGGAACACGGTTAATATTCAGGGACGTCTGGCGTGCAGCTGATAGTCAGACCGACTAGTCAGGATATTAATTTGGAATCCAGTTTAGTAGCAAGGGAAACTCAAGTGAGAGAAAAAAAAGCGAGGATAAAACAGATGGTGAGGAGGCATCCTTTTAAACTGTAATGCTTCAACGCTTCAGTGCAACGATCGTAATTCACTCACTAGAAATTTACAATTGAATCTGGAACATTAACTGAGGCATTAACTAGAGAGTACAGACTCAGGGCTTTCAAACACGCCTCAAAGGATAAATCGTTTATTCTCGTAAACCTGCTCTAGATTATCCCACTGCCAGCACATTTTTGAACAGGCGTCCTCAGTACTGAAAATTACTAAAGAGCATCAGCGTTAATTATTATTATGAGGTACATGCCAGAAGGAAAATGTGTACTTAGTATTGTTACCTGTGGTAAGAGACTCACCGGGAAGAGCAATGATGGCGAGGACGGGGAAGAAAATCACTTGAATGGCGGCGAAAACATTCGTGACTCGAAGATCTACCGTTATCGAATCATCATCTGCAAAAATATATGGAACCATCCAGAAGATATATTTTCCATCTCCTGTTGTAAACAGAGCTGTCCTTCCCGGATTCTGATCCATGACAGAACGATCTATTCTGTCCCTTCCCTCCCTCTGCATGCAGCTCCGGATCTCTGTCCGTGACAGGAGAGGCTATTCTAGCTGAAAGTGGGAAACTGAGAGAAAGGGACTCTTATTAATAAGAAAGAGAAACACTCCAGTGACGTCATGAGCCTTCGTTGAAAATGCACTAATTATTTTCCACGAAACTACTGGAAGAGTTAACCCTTGGTTTTTCCACTAGCTGATGAACAAGAATGTAGATAAGTACTTCTGTTTATACATATCTTGGAATAACAAAAATGAAATAATAAATTTGACAACATTTCGGTTAATTTAAATAAGATTACAGTCGAACAAACGTTCATTAAAATAATTAGAAACAATGAATTTTCTTTCAATATCCTGTTCTAAGGAAAAAGGTGAATTAGTTAAAAATCGCATATGATTCCTCTTTGGTTTGCGTTAAGTAGGATGTACAAAACAGCTGTTCTGTAACAAAGCGGCATGAGTTTGCAATGTGTAAGGTTTATGAGAAAGGAAAGGACTATCAGATAGGAGCAGCAAGTAGACAAGAGATGCAGATTTGGGGAGGAAGGGAAGGGGGAGAGTGAGAGAGGGAGAGTGGGGGAGAGATACAGACAGAAGAATGGTCGGCAACTGGCTTCCCTGCAGCACAATGTAGATCAGTCCCTGCATGGCCGTCGAGTATCCTTTGCACACAGTCTTTCTTTGGTTTAACAAGTGGTTGATTAGCATTTTTCATAGCATCCTGATATAACAGTAGTTTAATAATCTTCAACATGAGTGCAGTGTCTCACTTCCTTGTGAAGTCCTGATATTATTGAATCAGAAAAGAAAAAAAGAAAAAAAAAGTAAAACTATTTTCCTTACAGCCCATACCCGTACCCGTATCCCACACAACAAGCCACGCCGCAGTCATACAGACATTATCGCTTACGGCAGCTGATGCTCTCCCACTTGGTGTAAAGGTTCGGTTATATTCCAAGCTGTCCTGTCTGGATTCTAATCCATGATAGGATAGACTTTAATCCAAGGGTATCAGCATCTTCCTATGAAATGAGTTTATATTTATTGGCAAGCAAATCGACACAAAATTTACCTACATTGAAGATGACAGAAACAAACAACCACCATGCTCTAAATCGGTTATTCCGTTATTTCATTATTCTGTTACTGGGTCAGTATCGGCATTCATATGTTAATTGAAAATCCCTGGAAACTGCTGTTGATTTATTTTTCCCCAGACTAATAACATGGTATATCTGATAGCCTGCAGGCCGGACGGAAACTGGTGAACTCCATCTCGTCTTGACTGCTATTAACCTCTGTTGGGGTTTGAAGTGAGATTCAATTGAAGCTTAGAAATGTAGTGACAGCGGCGGGCGCACTTTGTGTTCATCGCAATAAATTTGAAAGAAAGATGTTTAAATCAGTCAGAAACATGCTAAAGACTATATAGGTTACTTTAAAACATGTTTCTTCGTCACTCGAACATCAGGCAAGCACAGATGTGTAACATTATATAAACTAATTCACAGTAAGGGCGGAAGAAAAGATATTTTTAAATCCTCTTGTCGGCACCATTACGTTCAGTCACTGAGCACCAGCGGCAGATGATTATACAAATGCAAGTTCTTTATCTGCTGATCAACTGAATTATGATCAGATTTAGATTTGGACATATGAATCAAAAAATTCTTCGTTGTAAGTGTAAGAAGGTCATTTTGTCTTACGGATGTATAAACCTGTACGATGAACACTCGGTTTCCTCGGTCTGCTCGGAGTGTAACCACGGCCCGATGTAACAATGTGGCTGCTTACTGATAATGTTGTATTAAAACATCTAATGACCGTAATTGTTATGTGCTAGAAACCCCAGCAGTGAGACCAATGCTGAAGTATTGACTGTGCAGTTTGCATCATGCTCAACGGCCAGCCGTTATATTTGCGGGCATGTGAGCAGGCACTAACAATTCAATTTAGTACGAACATTGTCACACTTGCTCTGCGTAACCCGTGACTTTGCTATCAATGACAATCGGACATCATCTTTAGTCGTATAATTCTGCTGAGTGACTTGTTTTAAAACAGACGTTCGCATTCTCGGTGAGGATATTGAAGTAGCAGCAACATGACCAGTGTGGGACATAAAGAAACTATGCAAGCAGCTTCGTTCTCAGTGTGGACAGTGATGTGACTGGATATGCAGTGAAATTATTACTGTGGTCACGGATGTAGAATTTGATCAGTAGAGACTTTCAGTCCAGACGGTTTCTGCAATGATAATATAGCTGCTGCCGCATAACAACTCATTTCACGATATATGCCAATGATATTAAACCTCATTTTAGTTCTGATTCTATTATAAGCAATGATTCGATTCTGAGATCAGAGGCTGTTTTATTTAATACTGCGCCGGTCCATATAAGAAATAAATTATGCCTGTTATAGCTGTCACGATCTAGAAATTCAAACACATTGCCTACTTTATACCTAGCAACATACACAATCTATTACACTTTACTGCATTTCAAAAAGTTTGAATTTAATCCTTCTACTGCCAATCAGTTTACACAGTGCGTTCCAGATTCCTTGTGACATACAGTTGGGAATGTAAGAGGGAGTGCAGCGTAGGTTCACAAGGTTAATTCCCGGGATGGCAGGACTGACATAGGTTGAATGATTGGAGCGACTGGGCTTGTATACACTGGAAACTAGAAATATAAGAGGGGATCTGTTTGAAACATTTAAGATTATTAAGGGATTGGGCACGCTGGAGACAGGAAACGTGCGCCCGATGTTGGGGGAGGTCAGAAACAAAGGCCACAGGTTAAAAACAAGGAGTAGGCCATTTAGAACGGAGTTGAGGTAAAACGTTTTCATTCAAAGAGTTGTGAATCTAAGGAATGCTCTGCCTCAGAAGGCGCTGAAGACCAATTCTCTGCATGCTTTAAGAAAGATTTACAGAGAGTTCTTAAAAATAGCGGAACCAAGGGATATGGGGAGAAGGCAGGAACGCGGTACTAATTGAGGATGATCACATTGAATGGTGGCGCTGACTCGTAGGGCCGAATGGCCTGCTCCTCCACCTATTGTCTATTGTCCTGCGTAAAAGTTTATACAAATACATACATTGACTGCGCAATATCTAAAGTTGAAATGAGCAACGTGTTAGCCATCAAATTTCATTACTACTTTGCTCATTCGCTTCGCTCCATCACCCGATCTATAAATGAAGATATATCTGTTGGTGTTCATAATATATAGTTTCCAATCTGGTGTGCAGCAGCTTATCTATATGGGAACAAGACCAGATGCATTTAAACAAATTGGCAGTTGCACATTTGAGATAAAAGCCGATATACGGGTCTAAGCCGTGATCCTGCGTTTGAGATTAGCGGCTGTGCTGCAAGACGGCAGCATCTGGACTAACTCTCCTCATGGGTCGTTAGTTACACAATCACATCGAGCTATAGTGTACAGCTTTTTTGGAGCCTTTGATCCAGATAATCACGATCTGCTGCCTGCAGGAAACACTTAAGGAAATGGAGGAATGTAAAATAGAGTTGTCCTAGGAATACCTTTCTGTGAATGACCAGGACATGCTGTAAAAGTACCACTGTGGTCAGTGTTAAAGCTCCGGAGATAACAATATTATCATCATGGTCAACGGTGGGCCTAGAACAATAATCACGTCGGCAGTGAGATTATCATCTCAGTTCAATGAGCTGAGATCCAGAGAAGCAATAACAACATCAGCGTGGACAGTGACATGTTTAGAATGTGTAAGCCATTTTGCGTATTGAATAGAAGAGCCCATGATCGTACTGATGTTCAAGTATTACACGCAATGTTTCTGTTTTGTGTCCGTTGTTCTGTATTTCCAATCTAGAGAGTGGCTCTCCAGGAGGTCAGGGAGATGTGTCTGAGTTTAATCACTGGAGAACTTGGGCAGATTCAGCAAGACTGTTTCACATCTGTCCGCATCTACAGAGAAATCATCCCTGGAATGTTTACCCGTACTGGAGCCAAGAAAAAACAAATTATTAACAAATGTCTAATAACAATGTGTCCTATTTTCATCTTATACCAACATGTAGAGTATCCCTTATTTCTACATGTGTTGAACTACAACGGGTTAACTACATCAATTTCTGGCTGTAATTAATCTGACTTGTGATGTGTAATAATTCCCTTTGTTTTTGTAAACTGCCTGGATGAAACAACACAAAGCTGAATATTTATTTGCAGCATTATTATCAATGTGTTAAAGTGTTTAAATATGTTAAGCGTATGTTTACATATACTGTATACAAGATATTTTAACAATTAGATTTGCTATGTTATTGTCAGTATGCGAGATCTGAGAAAAGAAGCCGCTGTATAAAGCTGTCAGTGATTCAGACTCGATATTTTCAGGTTCCTTGGTGTGTTCCATTATTTGCACCCACTGAACACAATCGGCACCTTTTTTCATATTTCAGATTCCTTATCTACTAATCCACTGCACAATGTTAAGAATTAATTTTGTGCAGACTGACCAAATAATTATCATGTAAGCGCTCTTTCCTCCGCTGGGCTACATGTTACACTGGAGCATGCCGTAGCCCCTGCTCAGAATCAGAATAAGAATCAGAATCAAGTTTATTATCACCCGAATGTGAATTTTTTTAACTTAACATAGAAACATAGAAAATATGTGCAGGAGTAGGTCATTCGGCCCTTCGAGTCTGCACCACCATTCAGTATGATTATGGCTGATCATCCAACTCAGAACCCTGTACCTGCTTTCTCTCCATACCCTCTGATCCCTTTAGCCACAAGGACCATATCTAACTCCCTCTTAAATATAGCCAATGAACTGGCCTCAACTGTTTCCAGTGCTGCAGCAGTACGATGCAATACACAATCTAGCATAGATAATAATAAATAGATTAAAACACGATAAATAAACAAGCAAATCAATTATGTGCAATGAATAGATTATTAAAAATTTGCCAAATCAGTAATACTGCAGATTAAAAAGTGGGGCAGTGTCGAAAGCTTAAAAGTCCATTTAGGAATCGGATGGCAGAGGTGAAGAAGCTGTTGCTGAATCACTGAGTGTGCGCCTTCAGGTTTCTGTGTCTCCTACCTAATGGTAACAGTGAGAAAAGGGCATTCGTTAGATGCTGGAGCTCTTCAATAATGGACGCTGCCTTTCTCAGACACCTTTTCCTAAAGATGTCCTGGATACTTTGTAAGCTAGTGCCCTTGTGGAACTGACTAGATTTCCTTCCGTCCTGTGATGCAGCCTGTCAGAATGCTCTCTATGGTGCAACTAAAGAAGTTTTTGAGCTTATCTCTTGACATGCCAAACCGCTTCAAACTCCTAATAAACTGCCTTGCCTCTTGATGATGATATCAATGTGCTGGGACCAGGTGATATCCTCAGAGATCTTGACACCCAGGAACTTAAAGCTGCTCGCTCTCTCTACTTCTGATCACTATATGAGTACTTGTACGTGTTCCTTCATCTTACCGTTCCTGAAGTCCACAACAGCTTTTTCGTCTTATTGACGTTGAATGTCAGGTTGTCGCTGCGGCACCATTCCAGTAGGTGGCATATCTCAATCCTGCATGCCCCCTCGTCACCACTTGAGATTCGACCAACTATGGTTGTATCGTCATCAAATTTGTAGATGGTATTTGAGCCATGCGTAGCCACACATTCATGTATATACAGAGAGAAGAGCAGTGGGCTAAGCACATGCCCCTGAACACATGCCAGTGTTCATCATCAGCGAAGGGGGTATGGTATTACCAATCCTCACAGACGGTGGTCTTCCGGTTAGGAAGTCGAGAATCCAATTACAGAGGGAGGTACAGAGGCACAGGTTCTGCAACTTCTCAATTAGGATTGTGGGAATGATGGTATTAAATGCGACGCTGTGGTCGATGAACAGCATGCTGACGTAGGTGTTAGTGTTGTCCAGGTGGGGAACACGCCGTGTGAAGAACCATGGAGATTGCATCTGCCGTTGCTCCTCAGTGTTGCATTCGCCTTCTTTGCCACAGTCTCAGAATGTAAAGTAAATTTACTGGAGTCCTCATGAGGATCCGAAGGACCCGCTGCACGTCTGACGTTTCTGCATTCACCACATTTATATAATAGTCCGCACTAGTGTTTCTCTTACCAAAATGTATTATTATACACTTCCCAACACTTTGTTCCATGAGCCACTTTTTCGACAATTCCTACAATTTGTCTAACTTCTGCTGTAGTCGCATTTTGCTCAGCAAAACCTACTATTCTATCTATACTCCTATCATCTGCAAACTTTGTCACACAGCCATCAATTACAATATCGAAATCATTGGAAAACATCGCTGCCTCCGGCCTGCCTGACAATCCGATACGCACGTCAGTATCTTCCCTGTAACGTCCCAGTCTGCAGGCTCCTGTGTGGGACGTTATCAAATGCCTTCTGAAAATCCAAGTCAGTAGCATCCGTTGACTCACCTTTGTCCATTCTCTTGAAAATCTCGAAAAAATCACAAATATGTCAGCCAAGAATTTATTTCACAGAAACCAGTCTGGTTTTGACATATTTAACAGTTAGCCTCCAAGTACTACTAAATATCATCCTGAATGGTCGAATCGAACCGTTTCCAAAACAGATAGGTGGGGCTGACTAACCTGTAATTTATTTTTTTATGAATTCCTCCCTTCTTAAAATGTACAGTGACATTTGCCATTTTCCAGCCATCCTAGACCCCGCCAGCATTAAGTGATTCTAGAAAGATCAGGACTAGTGCACACGTTCTCTGCTCAGCAACTTCTCTCAAGATCACGGGATTTCGTCCATCAGAACGGGGTGACTTATCCAACGGAACACATCTAAGTTTGTCTGACACACTTTCCTTGTGATAACACTCACTACTGCTCCCTGAAACTCACGGACAGTTCCACTGCTTTTGACTTCCTCCGTGAAGTCAAATGCAAAATTCACAATAAGTCCAGCTCCATTTTCTTTGTCCCCCCCATTGCTACCTCAGCAGCAACGTTTCTCCAGTGGTCCATTATCAACTCTCATCTCGTTTTTTTTTGTCTTTCTTTATGTTATTGGATAGTGTGCCCCTTATACTTAATCTTTTTTTCCTTCTTATAGGTTTGCTGGATTTGAAAAGCTTCCCATTAATCCAAATACACACTCACTTTTTTCTACCTTATATGCTCTTTCACTTGGATTTTATGTTGTGCATTGCATCCGTTGTGAGCCACGGTTGCTCGAGATCAGCAAAGCAGCATCTTATAGTCATTTGTCCATGTTGTGGGGGACATCGGAACACCTAGCGCCAAAGCAACGACGGGAAGTGATTTTACCAGTGGACTGATTAGGAATTGGGTATAATTCCATTTCCACTGAGCGTTCCTCCCCGGACGCATAGCGAACCATTATGTCCGAACTCGCGCTCTGTTAGTGCAGTCTTAGCCCCACACAATCACAGCGGAGCGACTCTGTGACCCGGAGATCGGAGTGAATTTCTCACGAAATCGGGCATCGGCTCTTGCTGCCCCTCATCCACGAGAAAACATTTTCATTGTAACCGTAATCCTCGAGTCAACCTCAGAAGGACATATATGTCATCAGTATGAACTTGACCGCGACCACGTTAAATCCCCATTCTCCCGTCGCCTCTTCCCTGCTGTCACCTAAGTACTAAAGGGGCAGTGCCAACCTGCCATTCACTCACTTTTCATCACTGGAAAGAAACTGATGTGGCCACTTTCTATTCCATCCATCCAACACTTGGCTTGTGTGTCTGCTGTCAGGGATCCTGAATGTCAGAGCGGAGGTTCTCAGACCGTCCACTGACACTATCGATGACTTTTCATTGGATATGATTCTGTGAATTTCCTTCTGATCAAAACAAGATTATGAAAGTCTGGTGGTTCCTGTGGGGTCATTACCCTCAGTAGCATGTTTTTTGGACACGGCTCTGGGGGGTTTATGACCCAGCGGGGCAGAGCAGCAGCAGTCAGGCTGGTGGCTCTGTATCCGGCTCAAAATCTCACCAGCGAAAAGTAAACTCAGGCAGTGCGGTAGTGATAGGGGACTCGATAGTTAGAGAGACAGACCGGAGGTTCTGTGATTGCAAAAGAGCCACCGGTATGGTGTATTCTCTCCTGGATGCCAGGGTCCAGGATCCTTCAGAGTGGCCGCAAGATAATTTGAATCGTGAACAGACAGAAGTCGTCGTGTATATGATCACTGGCAAAAATAGTGAAAGAGGTTTTAAGCTCTGGTCGAGCTCCCAACCACTGTTGGGAGACCTGTATATAACTGCCATCAACGTCGTTTTACCCTTGCAGTTTCTTAGTGCATCCCACAAAGATTCAACATCTTCCCATCTTGTGTCACATATTTCTACTGAGCCTATGTCATTCTTTACCAGTAGAGCCATGCTTATCCTCTACCTATCCTCCTATCGTTCTGATATAAGGTGTAATTTTGGACCATCAGCTCCCAACTACAAATATCCTGCAGGCACGATTCATATATGGCAACAACATAATACCTAGCAATCTGTAATAGTGCAACAAGATCCTCCAACTTTCTTCTTATACTACGTGCATTTAGATACAACACCTTGAGTACCGTATTCGTTGTCTTTTCTAATTCTGCATTCCTAATGTTTTGATAGCGTATTGGATGAATCTTAGTCCATCACCTGCGTGCCCTTCCCTGTAGTCATCCTGCACACTATCTTTACATTTTTACCATTTTTACCAGCCCCCTACCAAACTGATCTAAACCCGCCCCAACATCTTGATCAAACCTGCCCGCGAGAATATTGGTCCCAATTGGGATCAGTTGAAAACCGTGATCTTTGAAAAGGTACTACATCCCCCAAACAAGACCCCAATGATCCAAGAACGTGGATCCCTGCACCAACTTCTCAGCCACTCATTTATCTGCCAAATCACCCATGTTCTACCTTTACTGACGCGTGGGAAATGTCATCAATATGCAGGAAAATACATTTAGGATGAATATGAGTAGCGACTAATTCTCCCAGAAAGTATTGAACCCGTGGAAGTTTCTGACATGGGAGGAGGAGAGACTACCGCACTATGGAGTTATCAAGAAAGTTAGCAGGAAACTTAATTAATATAAGACAGTAGACGTGGTCTAAATGAACATTAGCGAATCATTTGACAAGGTCCTGCATGGAAGGTTGGTAAATAGGGTTAATTCATTTTGCCCTCAAGATGAGATTGTTAATTGGTTTAGTTGTTGGTGGAGAAGCCAGAAAATAGATGTTGCTTCTGTGACTGGAGGTCTGGGACGAGTGGAGTGATGCAGAATTCGGTTCTGGGTCTCCTGTTTGTAATTGATAGAAATTATCTGGATGATATTGAGGTAAACCTGATCACCAAAGTGCAAATGACACCAATATTTGAGGCATAGTGGACAGCAAGATAGTTTGTGAAAGCTTGCAATGAGATCTGTACCAGCTGTAAACGTGGCAGATGGAATGTAATACAGCCAGGTGTCAGGTCTTTCAGAGGACAAACATGGGCAGAATTTTCAAACTGAGAAATGTGGAACCGGAGAAGGATCTACGTATACAGATTTATATTTCAGTCAGAGGTAGAGCAGGTTTTGAAGAGAACTTTTGCACATATGGCATCATAAATCAAAATACTGAGTGCAAGAGTTGGGATGTTATGTTCAAGTTGTATACAGCATTGGTGAGGTCCCACGGATGTTGTTTTGTCCAGTTCACGTTACCTATCTAAGGAAAGATTTCAATAGGAATGAAAGATGATAGACAGAATTTACAAGGACTTGAGGATCAGAGTTATTGGAAAATATCAAGAGAGTTAGGCATTTACACCCTAGTCCATAAGAGAACAGAGGATATTTTCTGTTGGTACACAAAATTATGAGAGGTATTCATCGGCTAAGTTCAAGCAGATTTTTTTTTTCTACTGAGGCTGGGTGAGAATCAACCCAGAGGTGAAGAGTAAAACGTGAAATGTTTAAAGGGCGATTAAGTGGAATCTTCTTCACAGAAAGGATGGTGAGATTGCGGAACAAACTGTCAGTGTATGTTTGTGAAGTGTTGTCCTTCATGTCATCACCCCTTAACTGAAATCTAAACCCTCTGTGTGTACACACTTCTGTGCTTGGAAAGCATCTAGCCATTCACCCTACTGATGCACCTCATGATTTTTCTCATCTTTAAGTTCACTTCTCAACCTCGTATGATCCGGGGTGGAAAGTGTTCCAGTCAAAGCAGTTTCTCCTTGTAACTGAGCCCCTCCCATAATATCCGACTGTATCACCCCTTCAGCGCAATTTGACACTTTGTATACTGAGGCACCAGAAGTGTACACTCTACTAATGCCGTCAACTTTGAAGTTTTAAAACATTCGTTCGAAGACTTCTCTTCAATGTCCGGTAAAAACACAGATATTCATTGGTTGTCTTATTTAATTGCCTGTTCCTACAGCTGCCGGGATCTCTGTACTAGTTCAAAAGCTATGGGATGGATACGTCAGAAAAAAAAGAGAAAAAATACATCAAAATAAAAATATGTAACATGTAATATATCAAAATCACTAGGAAGACAGAGGATTAGGAAGCTTTTAAAAAGAAGCAAAACTTATAGGCAGACACCAATCCAACAGACCGAATAGAAACGATTAATAAACTGAGACCGTCAAACCCCAATGTGAAGAAAAAATATGTTCTGACTAGAAAAGTAGTAAATGAAATTTAGAACTGAAGGTCTCGAAAGTGTGTCCTGAGCCACGAAGCCAGTCATTACTTCAGCTGATTCATGAGCCCGTTGATTGCAGGCAAACGCAGAGCCGAGAAAACGTCGATAAGCAGTAGGCAGAAGTAGCCCGTCCCTCACCCCCAGCCCCGACATCTTTCAATCAGGAAATGACAACTAAATCCTCCAAATCTCCAGTCGCTCTTTGCTTCCGTTCCAGAAGCATGACGATTTGAAAGGCTCTCAGCTATCTGTTGTGTTGCATTGTTATTTTCCTGTTTTGTCTGGTCTGCATCAGTTAGCTGAAACTCCGAAGTGGGCTTTTTCTTGAGGTGTTTGCGAGTTCTTCCTAACACTTCTCCTTCCATTGTTTGGAACATATATGATCTGTGTTGCACTTCTTCGAGTACTGCAGGTTTCTGTGTCCATGTGTTAATTCTGTCTTGAATACTTAGTTGATCTCCTTGGTGCAATTCAGGTAATGGACGAGAACATCTGTCAAAGTATGTTTTCTGCTTTGGTTTGTGTTCACCTTTCCATCTTTCCTCTTGTTCACCACTCTCTATTCTCAGGAGGATGTCATCTATTGGCAGATTGGATCTCAAAAGGCGTTCCATCAATAACTGAGCAGGTGAAAATCCACATTCAAGTGGAGTACTGTGGTAGGCTAACAAAGCTTTATAAAAATCACCTCCACTGTTTTTTGCTTTGTGCATCAGTTACTTGATAATTCATACTGACTTCTCAGCAAATCCATTGGACTGAGGGGAAAATCACCTAGATGTTGTATGAACAAAACACCATTCCTGAGCAAAATGTCTGATGCATTCACCATTGAATTGTGGACCATTGTCTGTTACAGCTTCATTAGGTACACCATATCTGGACAAAAATGATTCCATGCATGTAATTACATTATCTGTTGTTCTGCCCAAACCACACGCATTTGGATACAAGTGTAGTAATCAGTTATTAATAGATAATCGTTGTTGTCAGTTACAAGCAGATAAACGCCTACCTTCTGATAAAGGCTTTGAGGACTAGGATGTGGATGCAGCGGCGCCTTTGTGTTCCGAGTTTGGTATTTAAAGCATATTCGACCAGAAGACAACAATTTTGCAATTTCTTGATTCACCCCTGTGCCAAAGCATCACTTGCCGCTCCCTTCTCTTACACTTTTCAATAGCTAGGTGACCTCATGAATTTTCCCAAGCATTTATTTTCGGAGTTTTTTAGGAATTACAATTCTGCTGCCTTTGTACGGTATTCCGTCCACAATAGAAAGTCTTGATCTGTGGTTCCAATATTGTTGTACCTCTGAGGGACAGACATGCTTAGTACTTGGTCATCCATCCATCACCAATAGTATAACCTGACTGAGAATTTTGTCCTTCTCTGTCTCAAGACGCAGCAGTTCCAACTTTTGGGAGAAACAGGTACAGTCTCTATGATCAAATTAACATATGCCTGAACATCAACATCGTCCCTGTGACTGTCTTTTGTTGTTGGGTCCGGAGCTATGGAAAGTGTGTCCCCAGTGTACATGAATTTTCCAGGTGTGTATGAAACATTCAATACATATATTTGCAATTTGATCATCATTCACTGAATTTGTAAAGGACAGTTGCTTTAAGTTTTGCTAAGCAATACAATCAGAGGCTTATGATCAG
The DNA here is from genome assembly GCF_030144855.1 of Hypanus sabinus. NCBI lineage: Eukaryota > Metazoa > Chordata > Chondrichthyes > Myliobatiformes > Dasyatidae > Hypanus > Hypanus sabinus. The sequence continues at coordinate 128,454 of NW_026781292.1, forward strand.
TTTCATCATCAACTGATGAAATCTTTCACAGGCAAACATAATGCTGAGCAAATCTTTTTCAATTTGGGCATACCTTGTTTCTGGGTCAGAAACAAGATGAACGAAATGAATATGCCACTGGTAGACATTCCTGATCATGTTTTTGGCGTAATACTGCTCCTGAGCCTTCTTGAGATGCATCACATGAGATTTTGATGGGTCTCTCAGAATCATAGAATTTCAACACAGTTTCTTTGGTGGGCACTTCCTTGAGATTTTGCGATGCCCTCTCCCGTTCATGATTCCAGCTCCATTGGTTTGTTTTCTGTTAGCCGGCTCAATGGAGCAAGTTGTTCCGAAAGACTGGGTATGACTTTTCCCATGTAGTTGACCGTTCCCATAAACCTTTGAACATCCTTTTTACATTGTGGTCTTGGCATACTCCCAATAGTAGGAACCTTCAATGGATGAGGACTCACACCCGTTTTGGTGATGATATCACCCACAAAGGTAAATTCAGTCTCTCCGAGCTGACATTTGTTCATATTCAACTTGAGGCTTGCCTTCCGTGTTGCCTCTAAGACTTGTCTAAGTCTGGAGTCATGTTCTTGTTTCGATGCCTGGCAAACAATAATATCGTTCACTGAAGTATCTACGCTCCGTTTTCAGTTGATCACGTCATGCAAAAGTTACTTTTCTACATGGATGTACTAAGGGTGGCACTGAGTTGTCAATTTTAATCGTGCGCTCTCCTGGAAGACAAGCAAGCTCTTTGAAAAAGTCCTCATACTCTTTCATCAAGTCACTGTATTCTGACCATCCAAGACTAAATCTCTTTTCAACAAATTCAGTCCTTCAGAGGCAGATAGATCCAGCACCACTATAAATGAATACGTGTGCACCATATTTTTGCGTGATTCTTTTGCCACGCATGTCCCTTTAAATGGAATGTCTGCACCTGAATACCCAGTCACTTTTATATTTGTCTGATGTGACTTTGGTCTTTGCTTTAATGCACTAAACTCAGATTCTGCAAGAAAATTTACCTGTGATCCGGTATCCAATTTAAAGAGAATAATGTTTTAATTCAGTTGGAATGGCATAGTCCGGTCATTCTTTTTTGTTTTATTTTCACAAAGCGCATCTACAGAAAATTCGCGTTCATCTTCAAGCACGGCATTTACGTGTTTTATTTCCTTTCTACTTCTGCAATAGCGTGAAAATGATTAATCTTATCACAGTTGTTGCACAGTTTCCGATACGCTGGACATATTTTAGGTCGGTGCTGCCGCACACAGCGATCACAAAGTATTTCTCTTTCAAACGATGTCTTGCCCTTTGTCTGTTTCGTAGTCGCTTCAATATATTTTCTAACATGTTTGCGGTTAATCACAATGTGTACTCTGCAGTTCTCAATAAAACATCTTTAGACTGAGACTCTATGGTTTCCGAAGCTTTGCAGAGAATCAAAGCTTCTTCCAATTTTTTCTTTCATTTCTTCTTTTCAGCTTTTCTTTCACAGAGACCTGACGAAGGGTCTCAGCTCGAAAAGTCGACAGTTCCTATTCCTATTGACGCTGCCTGGCCTGCTGCGTTCCACCAGCATTTTGTATGTGTTCCAAATTTAAGTCTGATTCTCTTATAACCATATAACAATTACAGCACAGAAACAGGCCATCTCGGCCCTTCTAGTCCGTGCCGAAAGCTTATTCTCACCTATTCCCACTGACCCGCACTCAGCCCATAACCCTCCAGTTTTTTTTTCCTGTCCATATACCTATGATTTTACTTTAAATGAGAATACTGAACCCGCCTCTCCCACTTCTACTGGAAGCTAGTTTCACACAGCTCCACTCTCTGAATAAAGAAGTTCCCCCTCGTGTTACCCCTGAACTTTTGCCTCCTAACCCTCAACTCATATCATCTTCTTTGAATCTCCCCTGCTCTCAATCGAAAAAGCCTATCCCCATCAACACTATCTAACCCCCTCATAATTTTTAATAACTCTATCAAGTTCCCCCTCAACCTTCTAAGCTCCAAAGAATAAAAAAGCTAACTTGTCCAAATTTTCTCTGTAACTTCGGTACTGAAACGCAGGTAATATTCCAGTAAATCTTCACTGTACTCTCTCTATTTTGTTGATATCTTTCCTATAATTCAGTGACCAGAACTGTAAACAATACTCCAAATTCGGCCTTACCAAAGCCTTGTACAATTTTATCATTACATCCCAACTCCTACACTCAATGTTCTGATTTATAAAGGCCAGCATTCCAAAGCTTTCTTCACCACCATATCCACATGAGATTCCACCTTCAGGGACCTATGCACCATTATTCCTCGGTCACTCTATCCTACTGCATTCTTCAACGCCCTGACATTTACGATGTATGTCCTATTTGGATTATTCCTACCATAATGTAGCGCCTCACACATATCAGTATTCAACTCAATCTGCTATCGCTCATCACACTCTTCTAATTGGCCTAAATATCTCTGCAAGCTTTGAAAACCTACTTCTTTATCCACAACGCCACCTACCTTAGTATCAACTGCATACTTACTAATTCAATTTACCACCCCATCATACAGATCATTAGTGTATATTACAAACAACATTGGACCCAGTTCATATCCCTGAGAAACACCAGTAATCACTGGCCTCCTACCTGACAAACGGTTGTCCACCACTACTCTCTGGCATCTCCCATCCAGCCACTGTTGAATCCATTTTACTACTTCAATATCAATACCTAACGATTGAACCTTCCATACTAACCTTCCGTCTGGAACCTCGTCAAAGGCCTTACTGAAGTCCATAGAGACAACATCCACTGCTTTATCCTCGTCAACTTTCCTCGTAAACTCTTCAAAAAAATTCAATATGATTTGTCAAACATGACCTTCCACGCACAAATCCATGCTGACTCTTCCTAATCAGACGCCCTCTATCCAGATAATTATATATACCATCTCTAAGAATATTTTCCATTAATTTACCCACCTCTGACGTCAAACTTACAGGGCTATAATTGCTAGGTTTACTCTTAGAACACGTTCTAAACAATGGAACCACATGAGCAATACACCAATCCTCCGGCACCATCCCCGTTTCTAATGACATTTGAAATATTTCTGTCAGAGCCTCTGCTATTTCTACACTAACTTCCCTCAAAATCCAAGGGAATATCTTGTCAGGACACTCAGATTTATCCACATTTATATTATTTAAATGCGCCAGTACTTCCTCCTTTTTAATCGTCACAGTTTCCATAACTTCCCTACGTGTTCCCCTTACCTTACGCAATTCAAAATTCTTCTGCTTAGTGAATACCGAAGAGAATAAATAGTTCAAAAGCTCTCCCATCTCTTTCGGCTCCACACATAGCTGTCCACACTGATTCTCTAAGGGACCAGTTTTATCCTCACTATCCTTTTGCTATCAATATAACTGTAGAAACTCTTCGGCTTGATTTTCATCTTACTTGCCAAAACAACCTCGTATCTACTTTTAGCTTTTCTTATTTCCTTCTTAAGATTCTTCTTACTTTCTTTATATTCCTTTAGCACCTCAGTTACTCCATGCCTCCTATATTTATTGTAGATATCTCCCTTTTTCTAAACCAAGTTTCCAATATCCCTTGAAAACCATGGCTGTCTCAAACTTTTAACCTTTCCTTTCAACCTAACAGGAACATAAAGATTCTGTACCCTCAAAATTTCTCCTTTAAATTACCTCCATTTCTCTCTTACATCCTTCCCATAAAACAAGTTGTCCCAATGCACCCAAATAGCCTCCCTAAACATGCCCTCTAATCTATCCTGCCAGAGCTCCGCTGTACATTTACTCTGACAAGCAACTAAGCACCTCCCCCTCTTGTCCCTCCAATTCTATCACACCGGAAGCAACAAAGTCCAGGAATATTTAGTAGCCAATCACCCCCCTTCTGCAGCCATGTTTCACTAATACCCACAACATCATATTTCCAGGTATCAATCCATGCTCTTAGCTCACCCACCTTTCTTACAATGCTCCTGGCATTAAAATAAATGCATTTAAGAAATTCTCCAACTCTTCCTTTCTGTTTATCTCTACCAGTACAAAGAGAATTACTGTCTTTTTTTTTCCTTCTCCCATACAGCTGTTCCCACACTCTGGTTCCCCTCCCCCTCGTGTCTAGTTTAAATCCACTGCAGCCTCTCTATCAAATCTACCTGCAAGAATATTTGTCCCCCTCCAGTTTAGCTGTGTGAAATGAGCTTCCAGCAGAAGTTCGGTATTGTCATTTAAAGTAAAATTGGACGTATATGGACAGGTAAGGAATGGAGGGTGATGGACTGAGTGCGGGCCACTGGGACTAGGTGAGTGTAAGCGTAGGCACGGACTAGAAGGGCGGAGATGGCCTGTTTCTGTGCTGTAATTGTTGTATGTTTTTCTGGTTATATATTTGTATGCTTATATGGTTCAGATGTAAACTGTCCAGCCGGAACAGGTCCTACCTTCCTTCGAAAACTGAACAATTATCTATAAATTTGAAGCCCTCCCTCCTGCACCATGTCTTCAGCCACGTGTTGATCTGCACTGTATTACTATTTCTAAACCCACCTACATGGTCCCTACATGGACCAAGACATCCGACTGCTCTCCCTGCCTCTTAAGACACTTTCTCTCAGAACATTATCCAGAATGCCGCAAACAATTCTGTCTTTAACGAGAGAGTCCGTCAGCTCTGCTTTTACTGTGGCACTTGTAGCAATCCTGAGATTGCTATCCTGGATATCCTGTCCTTTAACTTGGCAACTAGCTCCCTAAACTCAACTTTCAGGACTTCCTCACTCTTCCTAACCACGTCATTAGTCCCTACATGGACCAAGACATCCGACTGCTCTCCCTGCCTCTTAAGACACTTTCTCTCAGAACATTATCCAGAATGCCGCAAACAATTCTGTCTTTAACGAGAGAGTCCGTCAGCTCTGCTTTTACTGTGGTTTCTCAACTCCGGAACAAATTGATCAATCGTTTAACCAGCTTTCTGCTTGCATGTAAAGAATTTATACCTTTCATACGTCACACTGCACTTCAGTATACAAAATGCTTCAAAATTGTCGATTATCGCTTTTAGATTCAAATTATCTCCGATCTCAGATTTAAAATGATTTTCTAGCTCAACTACGTCATCCCGAATCACGTGGAAAAGATTTGTTGCTTTGTTTTTTTTTCCCCATTTCATTTTCTACTCCGATCGGTCATAAATAAAATTCAAAACGCTGTTTGAATTGTCTCCTGTTATCAGCTACATTTCCAGTCAGCTGAAGCATTGATAGGGGTTGCAAAACTTCCATTCTTAAAACTGGTAGCAAAATATTAAAAGTTAGCATTCCTTTATTTCGGTTTCCTTCGCTTCTCCCGAGTGAGCGAATCGAATTATTCTTGCAGAATAACTTCTGACACCATATTGTGTCTTTATACGTACCGTGGGTTACACATAAAGACACACATTCTGGAGGGACATAACGAGAACTTTAATGTACAGCAGCAAACAACAACCACCTCTGATATACAAGATTCTCGAACACTCTGTCAGTTCCGCCTGTTCTCCGAACTCTGTCATGTGACATATGATATCTCCGCGAAGCCTAAATGATATCTATACAGCAGTGTGTACCCGGTCTGATGACTATGTTTTTGGAATTATGAGAGACGAGCTTATTAGAGACAGGATTGTTCTTTGACTCCAGTTACATGGTAGTCTTATACTGGAGAATTTGTTACTGTGTTGCCTTTATGACATTTGTTTAGTTTATAATATTTTCGCTTTAGTAATTCGTTTGTTAGCATTTTTTAATTAAAATTAGAGTTGTTTAAAGTAAATTCGTTGTCTGTGATATATCGCGGCATGCGATGACGTCACACCCGGTTTCGCCGCGTCTTGTGGGAAAATACCGGTTTGGAGAAACGCGAAGGAGGGGGCTCACATGTGCAGGATCAGCGCAAGAAAAGTTGTCTTTCTACGCACTAGAAACATAGTGAAGCAACGCCGTAAGTTCATGAGATAATCGATATGTTGAATTAAAATGTTAACGCTGATTCTGTTAAAAGTAATGACGGTTGATAAGGTTTATGTTTTCGTTAGTTACAGAGTTGCGTATAGTTTGTGTTGAAGTGTATTTATAGCAGTCAATCGCGTAGGTAGATTCTGACTGTATGCTGCATTTTAATGTAATGTAATGTAGTTGTAGTTTACTTTTGCAAGTTTTTACGATGTAAATGTGATATCAAGAAGGAAACAAATACTGTACAAATCTTGTATTGTTTTATCAACAGTTTTCACCATACGTTAATGTGGAAGAGTGAACAGTAAACGGTTAATCTTACTGCTATCCGGTTTTCATTGACGACGGTTTACCACGGTGTTTAGTTCAGCGTTCTTTTACAACTGACCGAGAACACTAAAATTAATATGGTATCTCACAGATACTAGCAAAGGAAATCGCACATTCTCGTGAAAGTTCTGTTGCTGGAAGATAATTCAAGGTAGAGAGAAGGAGAACCAACAGCTAGAGAAAAAGAGCATGAAGGGAAAGACCGGTTATGCGGAGCAGCAATAGATGTCACGGGCGAAAATACAGTCAAGGATCAGACAGTTTCTCATTTAAGAACTGGGAAGCGGGGATAACAGGTTCGCCTGACGTTTCCATTTAATTCTAGCGGGAGAAGAGGTCCCTGCGCTGCTGAGGCCAGTGATACAGTTGGGGTCAGCTGTAAACACCAGTTCTGTTGCTCTGAGAGATCTCAGCAGACCAACAGTAAACAGGAGAAAGAGTAAACAGTCGGCCGACAACATTCATCAGGATGATTAATTTGTGTGTTTTCTTCCGTATTTCGAGCATCTGCAGATTATCTAGAGCTTGATCTGTCATCACATTGTTTCCATTTACACACGTGGAGGAATAGAGAAGGGAGCATGAAGGCAGCTGAACCAAAATAACTTACAGCATTTATTTCTAATCTTTCTGGAGTTTCAAAACCGATTGATTACGTATCTCACCGCATTTTTAAGTTCTTCTCGGAATTTGGTCTGTGTCAGGGCGTAAATACACGTGCTGGTGCAGGAACTGAGAACCTGTAGCATCGCCGCTGTGTGCTCTGTGATGTAACGGGGATCTGTGACAGAATAATCAAAGCTCATTGAAATCCGTTGATAGATATCAAATATCACCTGTGTTATCCACAGCAATATGAAACTACTGGTTACGCTGAAGAGCAAAACAATGTACTTGCGTCGGTTCTCCCATCTCCTGATCCTTGTCATTCTCTCCACTCTTTTGTCCCCGGAGCCGCCTGCGGGCTCGACTGGCTGCTAGAATCCGCCTGACAATCAGAATATTCAACAGCAAAATCAGAAGGAATGGGACACAAGGGGTTAAAATGCGGTGAAACATTTTAAATGCTGCACATGAGGGAGAGTGTTTGCAGCTCGATGTAATCACACAATACCAGGGAACACCGTCAATGATTACAATATGCTCCAATGTAAAGCCCCAGGGGGCGTGCTGAACGTTCAAGGATATACTGTGTATAGGAAAGTTAATTAATAGGCAGAGGGTGCGGTCTGGCAATTTGTATAAGAATATTAAATCATTAGAAAGGGATGACATAGGGACAGGATGGGTAGAGAACCCTATGGGTTGATTTAACAAAGGACAAGGGTAAAACGACCCCAATGGCAGTTGTCATCAGGCATCCAAACAACAGCTGAGGTGTGGAGTACAAATTATAGCGGAAGACCAAAGTGACGATAATTGTTAGGGAGTTGAAAATGAAGCTGGATTGGGAGAACCAGGCCAGTACTGCACCTCAAGACGGAGAACTTGCAGGATGTCTGAGAGTGGCATTTTAGAACAGCTTGTTGTTAAGCCTACTCGGGGTTCTGTTGTGGTAGATAGGGTGTTGTTCAACGATCCGAAGGTGATAAAGAGGTTAAGGTTAAGGAACACTTAAGTAATATTCACAATATGTTCTTATTCACTTTGAAATTTGAATGGAAGAAGGAACTGAATTCCTATGTGTCGGTATTTCAGTGGAATACGTGAAATTACAATAACGTGAGAAGGGAACCGACCAAGGGTGACTGGGAAGAAAACCTAGTAGGAAGGACAACAGAGCATCAATGGCTTATTCCAAATAAGATGAAATTTTCGAACGGAAGGAGGACAATACCATGGTTGACAAATAAAGTCAGAAACTGAAAGCAAAAGAGGCGGCTTATAAGCCCCTTTTTTTCCAGAACCAGGAACCAGGGATTACAGGTTTGCTCAAAAATCAATGTAATCGATCCGGGAGGTGAGACGTAACGAGGATGGCTCTGGGATGCTGAGGCCAGTGAGTTGTGGGGAACAGCTGTAAGCAGCTGTTATGTTACAGTAAGAGAACAAACTCAAAATGCTGCAGGAACTCAGTGGACCAGGCAGCAACCAGGGAGAACACAATTCCGGCAGACACCATTCATCAGGCCTGATCTTGTTTATTCCCACAAGTAAGAGAATAGAAAATTTAACATGAAAGCAGCTCAAAATGAAATACATCACAACATTTATTTATAACGATTACTGAGTTTCAAAATCCGAATCAGCGGGTATGTCACCCCTTTCTTCAGTTCCTCTCGAAATTTGCTCTGTGTCAGGGCGTAAATACACGTGTTGGTGCAGGAGCTGAGAACCTGTAGCATCCCCGCTGTCGTTTCTGTGATGTAACGGGGATCGGTGACAGAATACACAAAACTCATTGAAATCCGTTGATAGATATAAAATACCACCTGTGTTATCCACAGCAATATGAAACTACCGGTAATGCTGAAGAGTAGAACGATGGCCTTCCGTCGGTTCTCCATCTCCCTGTCTTTGTCATTCTGTCCGCTCTTTTGTCCCTTCAGCCCCCTGCGGGCACGACTGGCCGTTAAAATCCTTCTGACAGTCAGAACATTGAACAGCAAAATCAAAAAGAATGCGACACAAGGGGTTAAAATCCGGTGTAACAACTCAAATGCTGCCCAGGAGGGAGAATTATTGAAGCTCGGACTGTGAGTACAATACCAGTGAACACCATTAATTATTAGAACATGCTCCAATGTAAAGCTCCAGGGGACACTCTCCAAACAGGCCAGCACACTCACTGTCCCGATAACCACAGCCGCCGTTCTCTCGGTGCAATATTTTGTTTTCAGCTTCTCACAGCAAATAGCCACAAATCGATCGACGGTGAAAGCGACAGTCAGCCAGACGGAGGTCGCAGTGCTCGCAAAAATCAACCAAATATGGAGTCTGCACACAGGAGTGATGTCCAGCAATGAACCGGGAAAATACTTTTTAGCAGTCCCCCTCAACAGCGGATCGGAGATAATAACAATGACATCGGCCGCTGCCATTCCCACCATGTAGCGAGTGACACATTTGGAGAGTCCGCATCTCCCCCGGGACAGGATCACCATTGCCACCAGGTTCAACGGAAGAGAGACAGGGAACAGCAAGTTGTGAAAATACTGAGCAGAAGCCAATGCAGCTGTTTGATGCGATCCTGTCATATTTCCACCTCACAGATTCATTCAGCGGTTGAAGTATTGAGGGAGGAGCAGAGCTGCCGGAAACATCCATGGAATTTACACAATAAAATAGTCAATATGGTCTTCATACCCATTTCTTACTGATCACCGAATTGTGAAGTGTTAGCGGAAAACTAAAGACTCCTCAGAGCAAATACGATAATTTTCCACCGCCGCCTTCAGCATCTCGTATGGATGAAATGAATAAATCCGGATGCTGATGGCAATCATCAACTTCAATGTCGCTCCTTGTCAGTGACAAGGCAACCGAAGGCCGGACCGAAAACAGGAAATGCTGGAAAAGCGCATCCAGAAAAAAGGCATATGTGTCATTTCTCAGAAATGTTCTCAGAGAGATCCCTGACTGGTTAACTGGTGTTAACTGGTTTCTCTTTCCATACAGTTCCTTGTATGACTTTCATATGAAGAAAGACTGGATCGACTAGGCTTATACTCACTAGAATTTAGAATATTGAGGAGGGATCTTATTGAAACGTATAAAATTCTAAAAAGATTAGATAGGCTAGATGCTGGAAGATTGTTTACGGTATTGGGTAAGTCCAGTACGAGGGGTCACAGTTTAAGGATAAAGGGGAAGCCTCTTAGGAACGAGATGCCGAAGAACTTCTTCACACAGAGAGTGCTGAATCTATGGAATTATCTGCCACAGGAGACAGTTGAGGCCGGTTCATCGGCAATATTTAAAAGGAAGTTAGATATGGCCCTTGTGGCAAAAGGGATCGGGGGTATGGAGAGAAAGCAAGTACAGGGTTCTGAGTTGGATGATCAGCCATGATCATACTGAATGGCGGTGCAGGCTCGAAGGGCCGAATGGCCTACTCCTGCACCTATTTTCTATGTTTCCATGTTTCTTGTGGCTTCGTGCTTCCAGCCTTTTCCGTTTCTGTTTCCTATTCCAGGATTGCCAACTCACTCACGTTGCATCAGATCATTGACTGATTCTAACAGATAAAACGCAGTTCTGACACAACATCGCAAAGAGACATGATTCCTCCCACTGAATCCATCACAGGGAGGCAGGGCAGAGTGTTCCAAGGTCCAGCAGCAAGCTCGTTTCCATAGCCTGATGCCTATAACATAATTCAGATAACCGCTCACATACAAATGCAGACAATCAATTAATAAACACAATGTGTGTAAATGTAGAATAGCTGTTACAAGACCAAAAGAACAGAAGCCCGAAATTCACATTATCGATGACAAACAGCTGGATCCTCTGAATTCCGCTGATGGTTGCCGATCTGCTGAACACCTGCAGCGTTTCATTTTTCAGATGCAGATCCCACAATCCACAGTCCCCGAGTTTTCTTTCCGGGCACTGGGAGTGGACTGTTGACAGTGGAAACAAGCGACAGAAACAATCACAACGTTCGATGTAAACTTCAATTCTCACGCACGGCAAATGACACTCCGACTTACTGGGAACTCCAAAGGCTGAAATAAAAGGATAGTAAATTTCTCTTATCCGCAAGATCACTGGATACACCATTTCAGTGAGAATCTGTTACTCTGTTCTTCCCGAATTCACAACTCCGGCAGACAGCTGATGCATTCAAAACGTCCCTATTTATACAGAGGATCGGTCTCCAGAGATACCACTACCTGAAATGATTTGTTACAGTTACTTGAACATAGATATTAATACAACACCATTGTATCTCACGGAAATATTGGGCCGATTGTCAACAAGTAGATAAAATATACATGGGCTTTGCATCAGCATTACTCATCTGGTGGAAATAATGTCGGTAATCGAATTGCAACGATTGAGCTTTGTAATCGATTTGCAGATTTCATGTATGTTTTCTTTTTCTGTCCATTGCTGCTATCCCTGTGGTTACCCATTTTGAACTGTCCTTCAGTCCTTCAACTCCCTCAGCCACCAAACCGCTCGAAACAGAGAGAGTGCGAGAGGGAGAGGGGGGGGGGGAGGGAGAGAGAGCACACAATAGAGAGTAGGTGCAGGAGTAGGTTATTAGGCCGTTCTAGCCAGTACCGCCATTCACTGTGATCATGGCTGATCATACACAATCAGTACCCCATATCCCTTGACCCCGCAATCTATAAGAGCTCTATCTAACTCTCTCTCTCGAATGCATCCAGAGACTTGGTCTCCACTGCCTTCTGGAGCAGAAGATTCCACAGATCCACCACTCTCTGGGTGAAAAGTTTTTCCGCATCACTGTTTTAAATGGCCTACCCCTTATTCTTAAACTGAGGCCTCTAGTTCTGGACTCACCCATCACCGGGAACATGGTTCCTGCCTCTAGCATGTCCAATCCCTTAATAATCTTATATGTCTCAATCAGGTCCCCTCTCATCCTTTTAAATTCCAGTGTATACAAGCCCAGTCGCTCCTACCTTTCAACATATGACAGACCCGCCAGTCTGGGAATTAACCTTGTGAACGTATGCTGCACTCCCTCAATAGCAAGAATGTCCTTCCTCAAATTTGGAGACCAAAACTGCGCACAATACTCCAGTTGGTGTCTCACCAGGGCCCTGTAGAGCTGCAGAAGTTCCTCTTTACTCTTATACTCTTGTTATAAAGGACAGAATGCCATTAGCTTTCGTCACTGCCTGCTGTACCTGCATGCTTGTTTTCATTGACCATTCTACAAGAGCACGTCGATCTCCTTGTGCTTCCCCTTTTCCTAACTTGATTCCATTTAGATAGTAATCTGTCTTCCTGTTCTTGCCACCAAAGTGGATAACTTCTCATTTACCCACATTAAACTGCATCTGGCACACATTTACCGGCTCACCTAGTCTGTCCACGTCACCCTGCATTCTCATAACATCCACCTGATATTTCACATTGCCACCAGCTTTGAGTCATCGGCAAATTTGCTAATGTTACTTTTAATCCCTTAATCTAAATCATTAAAGTATATTGTAAACTGCTGCGGTCCCAGTACCGAATCTTGGGGTACCCCACTGTTCACAGACATTCCGAAATGGACCCGTTAAATGCCACTCTTTGTTTCCTGTCAGCCAGCCAATTTCCAATTCATGACAGTACTCTACCCGCAAAACCATGTGCCCTTATTTTGCCCACTAATCTCCTATGTGGGACTTCATCAAATATTTCTGAAAGTCCAGGTACAGTACATCCACGGGTTCTCCCTTGTCCATTTTCATAGGTACATCCTCATAAAACTGCAGAGGATGAGAGCGAGAGAGAGAGAGAGAGAGAGAGAGAGAGAGAGAGAGAGAGAGAGAGAGAGAGAGAGAGAGAGAGAGAGAGAGAGAGAGAGAGAGAGAGAGAGAGAGAGAGAGAGAGAGTGAGAGAGAGAGAGAGAGAGAGAGAGAGAGAGAGAGAGAGAGAGAGAGAGAGAGAGAGAGAGAGAGAGAGAGAGAGAGAGGGAGAGAGGGAGGGAGAGGTGCGAACAGAGATAGAATAGCGAGAAGACGGTCGGGATGGCAGCGGTCAGAGCACCACGCTGCTGATGTACAGGCGTAGGAAAATCTGCAGATCCTGGAAATTCAAGGCAACCACAGAAAGCGCTGAAAAAAACTCTGCTGAGATCCCCCTGAATAGTGCGGTATAATTGATGTCACTGTATTTTAGCATCTCAGAACTGCCAGAGGTCTCATGAAATTTGAGAAGAAATGTTTCATTCTGCAAAGGAATAGACAGAGCGGTTAAATATCAAAAAACTACACTAAATTGAGAAATGAATGGATGCAGAATGTCTGGAAATGAATTAAAGAAAGACAGATATAGTGTTATTTGTGTGTGTGTGTGTGTGTGTGTGTGTGTGTGTGTGTGTGTGTGTGTGTGTGTGTGTGTGTGTGTTTGTGTGTGCGTGTGTGTCTGTCTGTCTGTGTGTGTGTGATTGTATCACTAAGCATAGTTCAAATGCAATTTATAATCCTACTTATGATCCAGCTATTGCTGGCAGAATAGACAATAGACAATAGGCAATAGGTGCAGAAGTAGACCATTCGGCCTCTCGAGTCTGCACCGCCATTCTGAGATCATGGCTGATCATTCACTATCAATACCCAGTCCCCATATCCCTTGATTCCCCTATCCATCAGATATCTATCTAGCTCCTTCTTGAAAGCATCCAGAGAATTGGCCTCCACCATCTTCCGAGGCAGTGCATTCCACACCTCCACAACTCTCTGGGAGAAGAAGCTCTTCCTCAACTCTGTTTTAAATAACTGACCTCTTATTCTCAATCCATGCCCTCTGGTACTGGACTCTCCCAACATCTGGAACATATTTCCTGCCTCAATCCTATCAAATCCTTTAATTATCTTAAACGTTTAAATCAGATCCCCTCTCAATCTCCTCAATTCCAGCGTGTACAAGCCCAATCTCTCCAATCTCTCTGCGTAAGACAGCCCTGCCATGCCAGGAATCAACCTAGTGAATCTACGCTGCACTTCCTCAATTGCCAGAATGTCCTTCCTTAAACCTGGAGCCCAAAACTGTACACAATATTCCAGGTGTGGTCTCACCAGGGCCCTGTACAAATGCAAAAGGACATCCTTGCTCTTGTACTCAATTCCCCTTGTAACAAAGGCCAACATTCCATTTGCCCTCTTCACTGCCTGTTGCACTTGCTCATTCACCTTCATTGACTGGTGAACTAGGACTCCTAGGTCTCTTTGCATTTCTCCCTTACCTAACTCTACACCTAGTTCAGACAATACTCTGCCCTCTTGTTCCTGTCCAAGTCACCCTGTATTCTCCTAACGTCCTCTTCGCATGTCACACTGCCACCCAGTTTAGTACCGTCAGCAAACTTGCTGATATAGTTTTCAATGCCCTCATCTAAATCATTGACATAAATCGTAAAGAGCTGTGGTCCCAATACAGAGCCCTGTAGTACCCCACTAGTCACCTCCAGCCAGTCCGAGAAACACCCGTTCACTGCTACCCTTTGCTTTCTATCTGCCAACCAGTTTTCTATCCATGTTGAAACCCTGCCCCCAATGCCATGAGCTCTGATTTTACTCACCAATCTCCTATGTGGCACCTCAGATGCTGACGATGGGACGTACAGCAACGAGATGTACCAGCTGGTGGAGTGGTGTCGCAGCAACCACCTTACACGTAATGTTAGTTAGACCAAAGAACTCACTGTGGACTTCAAGATGGGTAGAAAAAGAGAACACAAAGCAATCCACATCGAGTGATCAGAAGTGGAGAGAGTGAACAATTTCAAGTTCCTCGGTGTCAATATCTCTGAGGAATAGCTTATTCTCCATGTAGCCATAAAGATGTCAAAATAACGGCTGCATCTCTTTCGGAGTTTGATGATATCTGGTTTTGTCACCTGCAGCTCACAACAGCCTCTACAGATGCACCGTCGAGAGCAGCTGACTGGCTGCATCCTGGTGTTGCACGGCGGGGTTTGGGGTGGGGCCGGCCACTACACAGGATCGAAATACGTTTCGTAAGTTTGAAAAGTAACTCAACTCAATCATTGACACGAACCTCCAAAACTTCATCATGAAGGACCCCCGCCCCCACCTAACATGCCCTTGTTCAACTACAACGTTGGGTATTCTCTCAGTAATTGATACAGTGCAGAGTTGTTCGTTCTCTCCGTTTGGGTCGTGTCCCCCTTCGCAACCGCTGACTAAGTAGCACCGATGCCCGCTTGTCGCTGAAGAGTTGCCTCTTCCCTGGGTCTCAATTCCGCAATTGTTTTGCCTTCTGAGCAGACGGTTTTCAACAAGCTTGTGGAATGGCACGTCAGAAGCTCCGAAAAGATCTACCGTTCGATCCTGCAATTGCCTTTGCAGTGCCTTCACCGTAATGGAAATCTGTCACTCACCGTCCCTGTCCAGCTCTTGAGGAGGATGTCGGGACATCGCATCATTGTCAGTGTTCCTATTTCTCCTCCGGTAATACAGGCTGAAGACTTCAGCAATCATTGCCACCAATCGCTGGTGGCCTGTGGCATCCAATTTCTAAAAAGTCAGAATGTAAATGAAGGGATGAACTTCCGTCATTACCGCAAACTTGGCACCATAGAGGTAGTCACGTAACTTACCCACCACAGCGTATTACAATGCCAGGACCTCCAACTTGCTTTTCTCAGAGAGTGGCAGACTCCAGCTGAGAAGCGTAACAGCTCTCAACCGTCAGCCCTAATCCTGATACAGAAAGCTGATTACGCCCTGTCTGCTGCAATCCGTATGCAGTACGGATCTTCAAAAGCCAACACAGGCGGGCAAAGTGGTTCCGTGTTCAGGATAATGGATAATGAACCAGCTCCTTCAGCGACTGAAAGGCCTCTTCACCTGTCGCATCCCATCTCGCTCCAAAATGCTCCAGATGGCTAAAATAATCTTTGCCATTCTCTACTCTCGTCCTCCCCTCCATTCCCATTTAGTGCAGTCCTTCACGATCCTCCGATTGCACCCTCTGAATCCAAGGAAAGGGCGCAGTGCACTCACAGTATGAGGCCCTGGCCAGGTGGTCACCTCCTGTATCTTAGGCTGAGCCATCTACTCCATTCCCTGTGACTACGTGCCCAGCGTAGTTGACAGGTATCTCACAGAACTGGCACTTGTCCAGGAAACGTTTTAGCCCTTCAGCTTTCAGACGGCCCAGCACTTTCATTAGCCTCCTTTCATGTCCCTGCAACGTGGAGCCAAACACTAGGAGGTCATTGGGATACACCAGTATCTCAACAAGTCCATATCCCCCACCATCTTTTTGTCCGTGACACACTCGAAAACCCGCAGCGGCTACCGCTATGCCCGGGGTATCTTCTCAAACTGGAGGAATCCCTGGAGATATATGAGTGCCGTGGCATCTTCAATCATGATAATGCCCGTTCCTTTATCCTGAACACGGAACCACTTTGCACCACTCAGCAAGGCTAATGCGTCCTCAATTCTCGAGAATGTATACTGTCGAGGGCTGTACATCTGTTCAAAGTCTGATACGCCATACATTTTCTTACCTTCTCATTCTCTTCCTGTCCACCACTACTGGAGCCATGTAGCAGTGGGTATTTGTTCTTAATGGTTATATGATTTAGGCTTCAGTAGTCGATGCCGGAACGGAGAGAGCCATCTTTCTTCTCCACAAAGAAAAGCCCTGCGCCCACCAGGGAGGATGAGTGTCGAATAATGCCCGCCGTGAGAGATTCACTCAGGGAACATTCCTTTGACTGCTTCTCTGGCCTGGGCAAGTTAAATAGGCGACTGGTGTGCAGCGGGGCCCCAGGAGAAGGTCGATTGCACAATCGTATAGGCGGTGCTGGGGCAGGGAAAGGTCCCGCTGTTTACTGAACAACTGTCCTAAGTCACGGTACTCCTTGTGGATGCGGGACACGTCAAAGGGTTCCAAAACAGGTGTGGTTACGGTAGCTTCTCTGGGAGACAGGGACAACCGCAGACAGTTGGGATGGCTATCCTCCATTTGGCTATCCTCCCGGTAGACCTTTCAATATGCGGATTGTGTTGGTTCAGCCATTGGTATCCTAGGACTACCGGGGCTTGAGGTGATTGAATGAGGCGGAATCGTACTTCCTCCCGATGGTGGCCGGATAGAATCATGGTCAGGGGTGGCGTACTGTGGGTCACCCCAGCCAGCAGTTTTCCGTCCATGGCCCAGGCCTCCGAGGGGTGGTTAACGGTTTGCGGTGTATTCTGGCATGGGCGGCTACCTCTTCGTCCAGCAGGTTGCCCTCAGCACTGGAATCCACCAAAGCGGATAGGGATAGGGACAGTTGTTGGTAGCTCATGGTTGAGTGTCGGAACCTGCATACGAGTCTGGAGGCTGAGGGGAGTGTCTTCGGACCCACCAGAACAGTAGGAGCGGGAGCTCTGTGAGGAACGGCGGGGGGAGAGAGGTTAGGGCTGGTTGGAGAAGGTAAGTTGGACCGTGCGGTGGCTCGAGGAACAGGGTAACCGATCTTCTCTCTCAGACGTTGTCGAAGTCGATAATCTAATCAGATGGCTAGCAAGATCAAAGAGTCCAGACCGTCCGTGTCATCCCTCGTGGCCAACTCACCCTTTATCTGATCTGAGAGGCCCTGTCGTAGGGCCTCGTCATTCCACCGGGAGTCTGCGGCCAATGTCAATGGACTACTGGGCTGCACTTCGGGAAGCCCGGCGAAGAGTGAGCAGACGTGTTACTCTTTTTCCAATGGATTGTTGGAAAACCCTCCTCATTTCTCCGATAGAGGAGGAGTACACACTGTGTTTGCCCAAACCGAGGCAACCCCTCGTAGCAGCTCCATGATGTACGCAATCTTCGATTTGTTGGAAGTGTAGGTACGTGGCTGCAGCTCGAAAACCAGGGAACATTGTAGCAGGAAGGCCCGGCACCTGCCCAGGTCCTTGGCGTAGGTTTCAGGCTCGGGCACAGACGGTTCTCGAGGGAATGGGTTAGCGGACTCCGAGGGCGAAGCCATCCCAAGAGGTGCGGTTTGGGCAGCTGGGGTTCTTGGAGGAGTTGGGGAGGCAAAAGCGGAGACCCAGTCCATTCATTCAGTCACCTTCTGCACATTCATGACTAGCGTCCGAAGGTTGTCTGTAGTCTCCCGAAGTAGGTGGTCATAGGCGCCCAACAGGTAGTCCTGGCTGGTCAGGGCCTCTTGTACAGGATCCATGTCTGCTGCATTCATCGTGGCCAGTTCGTTCTGTTGCTGGACCTGGTGGTGGATTCAACCCAAGTGCTGAACACGGGCGCGGAGGCCGAGGACGGAGACGCTGCCGTCGTAGCGAGAGTGGGAAGGGTTCCAAGGGGGGTTTATCCGGAGTCTTGGTCTTGGTGGATAATTCAGGAACAAGGTTAGACTTCAAACTGATAGTCCTAAACACCATAGAGCGAGGTTACTCGTACACGAGTCAACCAACGAACTGGCACCTTCTGGTAGTGGTCACAGGGTTCTTCTACTACACTGGTTGATCGAATGCAGGTGTTCGTAATTATTGGAACCTGGGAATAGATTGGAAACTAAACGAGGTTTTAAAGGCCCAATTCCTGAGTAAGACAGCCAGGTGCCAGGAGGGAGCATGACATTGTGATGGTATTAGAAAAGATCTGATAAGCGTGGTTTGGGACAGGCTGTTTTCTGGCAAAGGAGTACTTGGTAAGTTGAAGGTTTTCAGAAGTGAAATTTTGAGGGTGCAGAGTTTGTATGTGCCTGTCACAATAAAAGTTGAAAGGTAACTGTTTCTGGGTACCTTCAATTTCAAGGGATATGGAGGCCCCAGCTATTTTGTTCTTCTACATGCCTCAGACTACTGGGTGCTACCAAGACTCATTAATGAGTACAATATCAGAATTCCATGCCATGTGCTCATCTGACTTTTTTTTTTAGTCGTCTTCTATTGGTTTCTAACAGCTTCCCAATAGTTTTTCTTCTTTTGTTTATCCTCTCTTTTGCTTTTATGTTAGCTTTGGCTTCTCATTTTAGCTATGGCTGCGTCCTCCTGCCTTTCCAATGCTTTCACTTCTTTGGGATGTATCGATCACTCAGCTCTTGAATTGATCCCAGAAACTCCAGCCATTGCTGCTCCATTGTCACTCCTACCTTTTCCCTTCCAAACAAGCTTGGCCGCCAGCTTCTTTGTCATAGAATCATGGACAAGTTCAGTTCGGAAACAGGCTATTTGGCCCATCTAGTCAATGCTGAAAAAACACTTAAGCTGTCTAATGCAACTACCTGAACCGGGACCATCGCCCTCCATACCCCTGCCATCCAGGCTCCCATCCAAACTTCTTTTAAATGGTCTGTTACGGATTCAGCAACAATAAATATATGAGTGAGGCAGGGTTTTTATAACAAACAAAATGTTTATTAAAACACTGAAAAACAAACCCCCAAAAGTAAACAAACAACTAATATAACCGGAAGTCAGCTGCTGTGAGGCAGCTTAAACCGTTCTTAAAGCAATGAAGCTTAAACAGTTCTTAAAGTGATGTTGCAAAAACAGTTCTTCAAAGTAGTATTGCAAAAGTTCAAAATGCTTTCAGTCCATTTAAGGAGAGATTTAGTAAGACGATTTAAAATCTTCTTCACGTTGTGTTGCTGCGATTTTCAGTCGAATTATACTTTTCCCACGAAGAATTTACAAAGATGGAAAATGAAACGGCTTAAAGGCACCGACCTTTCATTTACAAGACGGTTCCCAATCCTTTCTGCTATTTCACAGGGATTAACACGAGCAGAGTCAACGAATTCCTTAGGAAGGAGGATCAAACAAGGTCGAATCTGTTTCACTGTTGAAATCGACTATCCTCGATCTTTTAACTCCTGCACTCCAATCTTCACTCTCCACTGATTCTCAACTAGCAGTATTATAAAGAAACTGCTGGCAATGACCTTTTAAACTTTAGGCATTAAATAAAAGTCCACCTTTCAACTAAACTGCATCATAACATTAAATCACGCAGTGGCATGAAGTCAGCATGGCAAATTTAGCCACGAACTGCCCCTCCTCACAGGGAGAGGTCCTCCGTTTATACCCTGAAATAAAAAAACCTGTCACATGACCTCTTCTGGTGGGAAAATGACGTCACTCCACCATCACAAGTCCATTACCCGTGTCAAGGGTACGTAACAGGTGAAACCGAGCTCATATTCACCACTGGTGCTGGCATCTCATTCTGCACATTCACAACCATTTCAGTGAAGATCTTTTCCAAATGTTCCCTTTAAGTTTTCACCTTCCCCACTTACCCATGTCCTCTGGTTGGCATCCCGCACAACCTCAGTGGAAAAAAAAAACTGCTTGCATGTACCTATCTATACCCTCATAATTTTGTATACTTCTAACAAATCCTCAAAGTGATGTATAATTTCCTTGTTTATGTTTGGATCCTTTTTGTGGTGTATAAGATGATAAGGGACATTGATAGCGTGTGTAGCCAGAGGAGATTTTTTCCCCCAGGGCTGAAATGGCTAACATGAAGGGGCATCGCTTTAAGGTGCTTGGAAATACATACCGAGGGGATGTCAGGGTTAAGCTTTTTTTAGACAGAGAGTGGTTAGTGCGTCAAGAGTATTTCAGTTCCTGTGGGACCAGGCATCTATGCAGCTCAGTGGGAACAGGGAAAAATAACAATGGATAGAGTCAAACTGAGGCTGGTCACTGATTGGTGATGGCAGAAATGATCTCATCCAAAATGTTGACCTACACACATAGATGGATTTTGTAAATCTTTTTACAGGTTAAAATGACAAGGAAGTTGTCTCTGGGAATTTCGAAGACAACACGCCAGTTTTGTTGTCTCTATACAGATATTTAAAAAGTGGAGCAAAGGATTCACTCGATCATCCTTCCTGCTCAGACTGTGAGGAGGGAGTCACTCATTCACCTGACTGACTGGCACGCCCGTCATCTTACAGAGGGGAAAGCCATTCACCTACTCAGACAGTGGGAATGGATTCACTCGGTCATCTCAACTGAAAGTACATCAGCACGTTCACACTGGGCAAGGTCATTGATCTATTTTGTGTTTGAGAAGGGATTCAGCCGGTCTTCCTACCTGTGGAAACACCAGTCAGTTCACACTGGGCAGAGGCTGGTCAGCCGCTGAATCTGTGGGGAAGGATTCACTCAGTCATCTGACCTAATGGCTCACCAGCGAGTTCGCAATGGGGAGAGGCCATTCACCTGCTCGGACTGTGGGAAGGGATTCACTTGCTCAACCCAACTGAAGGTACATCAGAGAGTTCACACTGGCGAGAGACCGTTCACTTGCTCAGTCTGTGGGAAGTGATTCACACAGTCATCCCATCTATTAGCACACCAGTCAGTTCACAGTGGGGAATGGCTATTCACCTGCTCAGACTGTGGGAAAGGATTCACTTTGTCAACTCAGTTATTGAGACATCAGTCAGTTCACACTGGAGAGAGGCCATTCACCTGCTCAGTCTGTGGGAAGGGATTCACTCAGTCATCTCATCTGAGGGTACATCAGCAAGTTCACACTGGAGAGAGGGCATTCACCTGCTCAGACTGTGGGAAGGAATTCACTCAATCATCTGATCTACAGATACACCAGCGAGTGCACACTGGGGAGAGGCCATTCACCTGCTCAGACTGTGGGAATGGATTCACTCAGTCATGCCACCTAATGTCTCACCAGCGAGTTCACACTAGGGTGAGGCCAGTCACTTGTTCAGACTGTGGGAAGGGATTCACTCGCTCATCTGAACTGAAGGTACATCAGCGAGCTCACACTAGGGGGAGGCCATTCACCTGCTCAGTCTGTGGGAAGAGATTCACTTATTCATCCACCCTACTGAGACACCGGTCAGTTCACACTGGGTAGAGGCTATTCACCTGCTCAGTTTGTGGGAAGAGATATACTCAATCATCTAAACTAAAGGTACATCAGCGAGGTCACATTGGCGAGGGGTCGTTCACCTACTCAGACTGTTATGTAACTCTCGCTTCAGCTATCAGCTTAATAATGAGGGGTGATTGCCCCCACCCACTCCGAGCCTGGCCAAACTTAAGAAATCTCATTTGGGTGGATTCTGCGTGATGTGTCCCCTGCTACAAATCAGTACCCCGAAACAACAAACAGTGCACAATATGTGATTAAATGGTTGGGCTTTAAATCTTACTTTGACTATAGGGTTAGTAAAGAAAATGAAAATAAAAGAAGAAGGGCCCACTCTCTCCATTCACATCTTCTTATCTCTCCCTGGCAAAAGACCACAAAAATCTCTCTTCCAGACTCACAAGAAAGAACAACATTTCTGTCGTTGGATAGCCATGCACTCCAAAACCCTGTTATCTCCAGTCATAACTTAAACATTGCTGCTACTGAGAAACCATTACCTCAGCAGTGAAACATTACCGAGTGCCCAATACATTAGCAGTGAAACCTTACGGCATGTTACACTTGTGACACACTACCATGTTCACACTGGGAAGAAAGTTTCAATAAGCTTCATGCTAGATATTTGTCCATCACTGTTGCTGAATGCAATTTTGAGAGTAACTCAGTGCTGAACTCTGCAATTATTGCTGTTGCTCACCACACCCAATTCTGGACCCTGGTCACTGGGAATGCGTGGAGTTTCTTCTGCTGAAGATTCCAGTTTAATGTGACTGGAGTTTAATATTCTGGACCTGAAAAAAAAAAAAAATCAGTTTATTTTAAACTCTGTCTCAGGTATTTGGTTAATTTATAACACACCTTGTGTATAGTAGAGAGTTAACTCAGGCCGGCCGTACTCTGCCAGTGATTCTGTTACTTGACAGTCCGTTTAAATACTCCCCTGGTGTTCCATTTCGCTCTCCCTGTTGTGATAGTTTCCAAACCGTCACCACTCTGTGGGTGAAGATGTTTCCCTTGATTTTTCTTTCTTTCTTTTTACTGTATTTTTATTCAAAAGAAGAAAAATCAAGACATACAGAGTGCAACACATAGTTACATCTCAACAGAAACTGTGTACATTCATATATTGTAATAAAACTAATCAAAATACTATAGCACATCACATAAAGGTATACCACTCCGTAATCACAAATTTAAAGATAAATCATACATCATAAAAGAAATTTTTATGTACAAAGAAATCAACCCCCTACCAACTACCGAAGGAAAAAAAACTGATGGATGATAATGAATAATTAGATAAAAAAACATACTTGCTTAAGAAGAAAATATACATAAAAGTCTGTGCACTGTTAAGCTTTATAAATTGAAAAAATAATTTAGGAAAGGTCCCCAGATATCATAAAAAGATTGTTTCGAATTTAAGGCTGAACAGTGGATCTTCTCTAAATTTAAATAAGACATAATGTCATTTAGCTATTGAAGATGTGTAGGAGGGGTAGACTCCTTCCATTGAAGCACGATTGCTCTCCTTGCTAAAACAGAGGTAAAAACTAAAACTTGTAGATTAAAAGTAATTCATTTGCAATAATACCAAGCAAGGCAGTATGGGATTTGGGTCAAATTGGGCCCTAAGAGGTTGTGAGAAGTTATGAAATGCTTTCTGCCAAAACCTTTTAATTTTAGAACAAAGCCAAAACATATGAATTAAAGAAGCATCAGCAGAGTTGCATTTATTACAAAGTGGAGAAACGTTCGGATAAAAACTGGACAGCTTCTGTTTAGAGATGCAAGCTCTATGAACTACTTTGAATTGTGTAGAAGAGAATGACGAGTACAGGAATATGATTTATTAACCCATTTCAGAATTTTATTCCATCTTTCATCAGAAATCTGATAATTGAGGTCATCCTCTCAAGCTTTTTTTTTAATTTTATCTAAAAAATCGTATAGAAACAATCAACAAGTTATAAATACTGGTAATAGAAGCATTAACAAAAGGTTTTAAATTTAAAAGATAGTCAAGTAAATTTTTAACAGGACCTATAAGATAAATAGTTAATCGGGAACATAAGAAATCTCTAATTTGAAGGTATCTGTAAAATTGTGTTTTGGCAGTGCAAATTTAGTTGACAATTGGTCAAATGAAGCAAAAGACCCTGAGATAAACAGGTCCCAAAAACACTTAATACCTAATTCATCCGAAATATTGTCAGTCAGGGAAGGGATAAAAAAATAATTAAGAAGAATGGGATATGATTGGGAAATGTTTTTTTTCTGCAGACTGGAGAAGCCGATCTGCCTGCAGTTCTGTCTGAGATGTTCTTCGCCCCTCTAATCTCTGTGCTGAGGAAAAATGGAGTCAAGTTCGGAAAAGGGGAAGTACAAGAAGATCTAGGTGTTTTTCTAAATCAGGCAATGAAAGCAAGCATGCAGGTATAGCTGAAGGAAGCTTATGGCATGCTGACCTTTATAACGAGGAATCGAGTATAGGAGTAAAGTGGTCCTTCTGCAGCTGTCCAGGGCCCTGGTGAGACCCCACCTTGAGTATTGTGTCTAGTTTTGGTCTCCAAATTTGACGAAGGACGTTCTTGCTATTGAGGGAGTGCAGTATTGGTTCACAAGGTTAATTCCCGGAAAGGCGGGGCTGTCATATGTTGAAAGATTGGAGCGACTGGGCTTGTATACACTGGAATTTAGAAGGACGAGAGAGGATCTGATTGAAACATATAAGAAAATTAAGGGATTGGACGCGCTGGAGGCAGGAAACATGTTCCCGCTGATGGGTGAGTCCAGAACTAGAGGTCACAGTTTAAGTATAAGGGTAGGCCATTTAGAACAGAGATGTGGAAAATCTATTTCACCCAGAGAGTGATAATATGCGGAATGCTCTGCCCCAGAGGGCAGTGGAGGCCGAGTCTCTGGATGTTTTCAAGAAAGAGTTGGTTAGAGCTCATATAGATAGCGGGGTCAAGGGATATGGGGAGAGGGGAAGAACGGTGTACTGATTGTGTATGATCAGCCGTGATCACAGTGAATGGCGGTGCTGGCTAGAAGGGCCGAATGGCCTACTCCTGCACCTACTGTCTATTGAATGACATTGGTATTACCCTCCTTATGCACAGCTCATTTCCACATTATGGGTCATTTTCACTGCTTCAAGGGTTGTTAGAAACACACTGTCCTCTAAAGTCTGAACGCAGAATGGGAAACCATTAGTAAGATGTTCAACTGAGCAGGGTCAGACACCAGAGGTGGGTGTGCTCAGTGCAGAGTTTGGGGTTCTTGGACGATGGTCGGGGTAAGAATGTATGATGAGGAGAAGGGAATCAGCCAAGGGGTATGACTACAAATGACAGAAAAGCAACATTTGGATGCTAATTGGCAGAGAAAATACTTTGCTTGTCTGACTGATGACACAAACAATGCCCGTAGTCAGGTGCCCCATTGGTCGAGGCACATGTATGTGTTGAGAATGGTTATATCTTTTGAGGCAGTTGTTCCTGCTTGTTTATACTGTAATATTACATCCGAATGTTTATTTCAGATTATCCTATCTGTAATAATGTATTGATCATCATATAAATTGTGAGATCCAGTCGCTTATTGCAGCAGGCTTGAACTTATGGTGCCGTAATGAAGTTACTGTGGTCATTCATGAATTTGTAATATAAAGCAAGATTTTGGTGAATGATATTTGCCACTTGATTGTACCTGCATAAGTAATCAGATTGAATTAAATTGCTGCAGGATCCCAGAATGTGTTGGATTGTGTCTGGTTTCTCTTTGCATTTTCTGTGTATTGCCTTGTTTGTTTGTATTATATGTATTTTTTGTGTTTTCTTTTTCTTTTTTAATCATCTTGTCCTGTATTTCTGCAGGAAACCCCTGTTTTTTCTAGGAAGAGGTCTCCAAATCTCAGTCAGGTGCTCGATGTTTCCTTGTCAACATCTAGTCTGCTCAGATTGTTGGGATGTCTCCCATGGAGGGTCATACTCATTGTTAATGTTTTCTTGCCTATAAATAATTTATTTTTTCTTGATTAGCCTCTCATCAAAGTTTGCTGGTCCGTATCTCTTATCACAATTGCATTTACACACATGGAGCGTTGAATACTGCACATTTTTGATGAAAATATAAACTTAGAAGTTTTATCTGACTTGTGTGATTTTTTTTATGTGTGTTATTCAGCTTCCTCCTTCTGTCTAAGGTAGTGTTAATCTGTTTAAATAGAGTTTGAGTTTAAATAGGCTTTTCTAAAGTTGTCATTTCAGTTCTTATTTATCTTCCTAATTTTTTTCTGACTGAAATGGGACCAAGATATTTTCATTAAAAAGAGTCAATGTCAGTAGTGATTAATTTCCTTTGTTGTATTAGTTAACTATTGAAATCTGTTTGGCAGATTTTTTTTAAGCCTTGAACAAAATTTTGTCAAAGTTTCTCCTGTTCCTTGCACTACTTTTGCTTCTTGATTTTCCAGATATGTGGGTATCAAGAGTCCTGATGAAGGGTCTTGGCCCGAAATGTTGATTCCCATCCATAGATGCTACCTGACATGCAGTTTGTGTGTATTTCTGTAGATTTCTAGCATCTGCAGATCCTCTTGTTTCCCAGGTATTTAAAAGATTCTTGAAAGAAAAAGCCGGTAATGGGGTTGTGTGACTCTGTTTCTAAAATATTAATTAAAATCATTAGAAAGACGTTGCATAGGGTTGGAAGATGTAGAATTTGTGGCTTGAATTAAGGAACAGCAAATGTAAATTAAAGTCCCTGATGGGAATTGTATAGAGACCACCCAAGCAGTAGTCAAGCACGTGGTCCACAAATTACAATGGGAGATAGAGGGTAATGTTACAACAGTCATGGCGGATTGTTCTGGAGTTGATTAGGAAAATTACCAAGATCCATCAAGAAGGCAGTATCCATTATTAAGGATTCCCACCACCAAAGATATGCCCTCTGTTCAATAACACCATCAGGGAGGTGGAACGGGAGTGTGAAAACTCACATCAATATTTTAGTAGCAGCTGCTTCCTCTCCTCCATCTGAGGAGATTTACAGGGATGTTGCCTGGATTGGGGAGCAAGTCTTGTGAAAGCAGATTGAATGAACTCGGCCTTCTCTCCTTGGAGCAACGAAGGATGAGAGGTGACCCGATGGATGTGTACCTGATGGAGGTGTACAAGATGATAGAGGCATTGAAAGGGTGGCTTCTTCCCAGGGCTGAAATGGTTGCCACAAGAGGACACAGGTTAAAGGTGCTGGGGAGTTGGCACCGAGGAGACGTCAGGGGTACGTTTTTCACTCAGAGAGTGGTGAGTGCGTGGAATGAGCTGCCGGAAACGTTTGTGGAGGCAATACGATAGGGTCTTTTAAGAGACTTTTAGATATGTACATGAAGCTTAGAAAAATAGAGGGCTACTGATAAGCGGCGAGTCTAGTATAAAAAGAGAGCTTTTGGGACATTCCACAGACCCAGTCAGTGTTGGAACAGAGCTCTTTGAATTCAATAAAAATATGGAAGGGGCAAGCGGGACGGCATTGTCTTGCGTAGGCTCCCGGTGAGACTAGGGGCTTCATGCTTTGTCTTATGTGGCGTGGACGAAACGAAACTGAAGCGAAAGAAACACTTTAGAGAACTTGGTCGAGGTTGCCCATTGTACAAAGCAGGCAGGATGGTGGAGGAATGCTCCTCCTGCCGGATGAGGAAAATCATGGAACCTCAGGATCCCCCCGATGACTACATACGCGAGAAGTGCAACTAACTCCAGCTCATGAAATACCGCATTAATAAGCTGGAGCTTGTGTTGGGTGAGCTTAGGGGAGACAGAGCATTTAATAGATAGAACTATTGGGCAGGTGGTTAGAACCAGAGCAGAATTCGGGTAATCGATGTATGAACACCGAGAAAGGTAAAGGAAGTAAGTGCAGGGTCTTTCTGTAGACCTTCGGGTACTGCTGAGGGCGATGACATATCCGGACACTGTGGTCGGCTCTGATCCTCAGAACTGTCAGGTGAATTCAAGCATCGGGAATTAGATAATTAGGGGTCTGATAGAGATTCTGCGGCAGCAAAAGGGAAGCCGGAGTAATGTGTTGCCTCCAGGATGTCTCCGGAAGTTTGCAGAATATTCTGGAAAATGAGCGTGAGCAGCCAGAGGTCGCGGTACATGTTGGTACCAATGGCATAGGCAGGAGGGAGGTAGAGGCCCGGATAGAAAGTTTAGAAAGTTAAGAGGGAGGCTGAAGAGCAGGACCTCTCCGGATTACACCCGGTGCCAGTAGCTAGAGAAGGTCACAACAGGAGTATAGGCAGATGAGTACGTGACTGAGGAGGTGGTGCAGGGTTTCATATTCTCAGATCATTGGAATCTTTTCTGGGAAAGGAGTGGCCTTTACAAGTGTGACGCGAGGCATGTGAACTGGAAGGGAATCAATATCCTGGAAGGGAAGTTTGCTAACGCTGAAGTGAAGAGGCAGAGGATGGGGCGGTTGCCGCACAAGGAATGTCAGACAATGAAGCGCTGAACCCGATGGTTGGAAATGTGACTATTTTAATGCAGGTCGAAACTTAACCAGGGCAGGGCGGATGAACTGGGATCAATACATTAAACTATGATATTTTGGCCATTACCGAATGTTGGATCTCTCCGGGCAGGAATGACTGCTGAGTGTTCCGGGAGTCAGATGTTTCAAAAGGAGCAGGGAGGGAGGAGAAGAGGTGGGACAGTGGTACTACTAATCAGGGCTATTATCACGGCTGCAGAAAAGGTGCAAATCATGAAGGCACTGTCCTCGGAGTCATTGTGAATGGAAGTCAGAAACTGGAATGGGATAATAACTCTACTAGTTGTTTTGTAGTTAACACCCTAACCCCGCAATCGTAACAGAAGCATTGAGGAACGGATGGGGAGGCAGATTCTGATACGCTGCAATAATAATAGGGTTGTTGTGATGGGTGATCTTAACATTCATAATATTGACAGTCATCTCCCCAGAGCAAACAATTTTGATATAGTGGAGTTTGCTAAGAGTATTCCGAAAGGTTTCCTGACACGATATGTAGGTAAACCAAATACAGGAGGGGCTGTATCTGATCTGGTATTGGAAAATTAACGTCGTCTCGGTGGAAGAGCATTTTGGAGGTATTGATCGCAAATCTATCTCCTTTACTATGGTGCATGAGCGAAATAGAAGCAGACAATTACCGAAAAGTTGTAGAAAATCTAATTAAGAAGAGAAGAAATGCTTGTGAAAGTTTCCAGAAACTAGTTACTGTTTGAACTGTACTGTTCAAACAAGGTACTGTTTGAAAGTTTCAAGAAACTAGGTACTGTAGAAAATTATAAGGGTGCCAGGAAGCAGCCCAAAAATGAAATTAGGAGAGCTGGAAGGAGCCACGAGAAGGCCTTGGCGAGCAGGATTAAGGAAATCCCCAAGGCATTCTACAAGTATGTGAGGAGCAAGTCGATGAGCCTTGTGAGTGTAAGACCAATCAGGAGCGAAAGCGGAAACATGCGCATGGAGCTGGAGGAACTAGCAGAGGCCCTTTAAGAATACTTTGCTTCAGTAGTTACCAGTGAAAACGACATTGGCAATTGTGGGGAGGACTTACAGCGGACTAAAACGCTTGAGTGTATAAACATTAGGAAAGAGGATGCACTAGAGATTTTGAAGCTATTAAGTTAGATAAGTCGCCGGGACCGGATGACAGCTCCAGCTCCAGTACAGCTCCAGTGCCGCGTTGGAACGGTGCAGCTAAGTGCTGCTGTGGGAAGCGAGGGAAGGGATTGCTGAGACACTGGCGATGATTTATCGTCAGCAGGAACGGGACAGGAGCCATCGGATTGAATGCTTGTAAACGTTGTTCTTGTGTACAAGAAAGAGAGAAGAGATCATAAATTATAGACCAATGAGTCTTGCTTCAGTGGTGGGCAAGTTATTAAAGAGGCTACTGAAAGGCAGGATGTATGAGCATTTGGAGTGACATAATCTGCTTTAGCATAGTCAGCATGGCCTTTTCAAGGGCAGGTGCCTAATGAAACTGTCTGAATTATTTTGATGATGTAACAAAGCACATTGTTAAAGGTAGAGCAGTGGATACTCTAAGGATTATAACGATTTCAGTAACGCACTTGCTATGGTCCCCCATGGGAGGCTCATTCAAAAAGTAATGAGGCGTAGGATCAAGGAGACATTGCTTTGTGGATCCCGAATTAACTTGTCCAAAAACGGAAGGGACGGTTGTCCATGGTTGATATTCTGCATGGAAGACGGTGACCAGTAGGGTTCCACAGTGAACTGTTCAGGAACGTCTCCTCTTTGTAATTATTGTAAATGACCTGGAGGAGCAAGTCGAAGTGGGCAGCAAGTTTACTGATGATACAAAAGTTGGTGTTGTACCGGATAGTCTGGGGCTTTGTCAGAAGTTACAGCGGGGCATTGTTAGGATGCAGAATTTGGGATGGGAAGTGGAAGGTGCAGTTCAGCTCAGATGTGTGAAGCAGTTCATAATGGTAGGTCAGATTTTAAGAAAATGTTTTATTAATAAGGCGCATAGAGTGATGGTCCTCATCAACCGTGGGACAACGTGATTCCAAGAGCCTTGTGGTAATGTTACAGCAAGGGAAGACCATGGTTAGACCCCGCTTGGAGTACTACGTTCAGTTCTGATCACCTCACTGCAGGAAAGATGTGGATACCATGGAGAGAGTGTAGAGGAGGTTTACAAGGAAGTTGCGGGAGTGGAGTGAATTCCTTATGGGAACAGGTTGAGTTAACTTGGACTTTTCTCCTTGAAGCGAGGGACGAGGAGAGGTGACCTGACGGAGGGTTAAAAGAAGGTGAGAGGAATTGATCGTGTGGATAGCCGGAGGCTTTTTCTCACCCAGAGCTGAAATGGCTACCATGAGTTGGCACAGTTTTAAGGTGCTTAGAAGAAGGTAGACAGGAAATTTCAGAGGTATATTTTTCACACAGAGAGTGGCGGGTGATTAGAAAGCACTGTCAACAAAGGTGGGAGATGCTGATTAAATAGGTTCCTTTAAGAGAGATAAGTAGATGAAGCTCGGAAAATAGAGAGCCATGCGGTAGGGAAATTCACTGCAGTTTCCAGAGCAGTTTATACGATGGGTACAACACTCTGTGCCAAAGACCCTATAATGTGCCGTAGATTTCCGAGTTTCTATGTTTTCATCAATAAGTCCGTTAGTGGGAATAGAGCAATAGAAAATAACAATCTGAAAATCAGCATATTCATCTTTCTGGATTTGAGGAAAGGACATGCTGTCAGGGTACTACATTTTATTTGATGTGAAATCAATACTGTCAATAGTAAAATAAGTTGTGTACTTGTTTATAAATTTGGCCTGCCAAATAAATCGAAGTTATTTCTTGTTGAATTAAAGGGATTGCAATTAAAGGCCAATACCGATAAGAATATTGATTTCGTGAATATATTAAAGTGCCTAAATTTTAAGTGTGCAATGTAATCGCACTGACAGTGACATTCACTTTAAAATGGATTACAAGCATCGCTAAAGTATGCTACCTCAATAGAAATGTGCAATTTAATTCAAAACCATCATATAGAATTCTTCCCTCATTTATTATGTTAGTTCCATAGCCTGTCACTAATATTTGATTACGGCAACTTTTATTGTGCCTATATAGAACAAATCTACAACAGCGTACTTCACAGACAATAACATATAGAAAGTGCAAGCAAAAGAGGGCACAGTTTGTTTTTCGGTCTTCATCGTGCTGATGTGAAGGATGGGAATTAACCGTTGACCATTCGAGCTGCAAGTGATTTGGAAATCCTGAACTGTTGTCGCTCATTTCATCGTTACTGTCAGTCGAAGAGAAAACACGGAAAGCCAGATGCAAGCGAATCTAGGACTTGGGCTCTATTCGAGAGAAAATGACTGGCGTCAAATTGAGCACAAAACACAGTATCACCAAACAAACAACACACACAAACTGCTGGTGGAACACAGCAGGCCAGGCAGCATCTATAGGGAGAAGCACTGTCGACGTTTCGGGCCAAGACCCTTCGTCAGGACTGACTAAAAGGAATGATAGTAAGAGATTCGAATGTAGTAGGGGTAGGGGGAAATGCGAAATGATAGAAGAAGACCGGAGCGGGTTGGGTGAAGCTGAGAGCCGGAAAGTTGATTGGTAAAAGGTATACAGAGCTGGAGAAGGGAAAGGATCATGGGACGGGAGGTACACCAGAGGGAGATGGAGAACAGGAAGAGTGATGGGCAGAAAGAGAGAAAAAAAAGCGGGTGGGAAAATCTAAATATATCAGGAATGGAGTACGAAGGGGAGGAGGGCCATTAACTGAAGTTAGAGAAGTCAATGTTCATGCCATCAGTTTGAAAGCTACCCAGCGGTATATAAGGAGTTGTTTCTCCAACCTGAGTGTGCCTCAGTAGAGGGAAGTAGGAGGCCATAGATAGATATATCAGATATCAGATGGTCAAGTCCCAATTTGTTATTTCTATCCATGGCCTCCTCTACTGTCCATTCCCATTCTGATATGTCTATCCATGACCTGCTCTACTGTCAAAATGAAGCCACACTCAGCTTGGAAGAACAGCACCTTATGTACCGGCTGGGTATCCTCCAACCTAATGGAGTGAACATTGCCTTCTCTAGCTTCCGTTAATGCCCCTCCTCCTCTTTTTTCCCTATCCCTGACATATTTTGTTTTTTCTCCGCCCAGCTGAATATCAGGACAGCCACTGTCCGTCATGTTCAAACAGTTTAAGGAATAAATTATGGCACTCACAACATTATTGCGATCGTCAGGAACCAGATCAGGGAGCGATTATATATAAGACATTATTTCCGACGATTGCCGCTGTGCAGCAAATTACTTGGGATGATGACCTATTTCGTCATACTCCAAACATGCTCGTTTATTTCGGATTTAAAGGACTATAATTCAAAGTGATTTAAAAGGGGTAAATCAGTCCTTTATTAAATTGAATGTTGACTACAGGCTTTAATAACACGCTTCTTGTAACGCAAGTCTCTCACAAAACCACGAGATTGTTCAATTACATAAATACGCACGTGCTACAACAATTTTCTTTGCCGGTTTATGATCACAGACAGATTGAACTAAAGTACGGCAACATGAAAATAAGTATACCGACCGTGTATATTGGAAAACAAACCTTCAGCGTCTTGTGGAGCATGACATGTACTATATAGATAGTCGTCGGTGTAATATTCGACTTCATTAATGAAATGAGTCGACCCATTAACTAAAATTCAAAGAAATAGATATTCAAGATATTTATATGGTACTTTTCTTGTTGTTGTAATGAACACATCATTCAATCATTACATCAATGATAGGATCATCTTTACCATGCATGGCATAATCCTTGAATACTGTTCAATTGAAGATAAAAAGAAGATGTGTGTTCCGCCTTGAATTGATAATAAAATAATCTAAATGTGTACATGGAATCGATTTTATTACTAACTCGTGTGCGTATTGCTTTTGGAAACGCTATCATTGACAAAAAAGATAACTACGGCAATCCTGCAGGAGGTGAATGAGAACAATATATAGAGAAATTATTTAAATTATTATCTGTGAAATAATTTACCATCTTAAATCCCACTTAGAATATCACGCTCACTTCTGCTCAGCTCATTTTTAGAACGGCATGAATCCTCAGTGTAGAAGAGATTTAACAGAACGATGCCCAAAGAAGGGGGCGCAATTTTTAATTATAGATTGCTCGATGTAGATTGCTCCTCCTCAGAGCCTTTTCCAAGATCAGAAATGGCTAATATGAGGGAGTTACCTTCAATCTGATTCGAGGAAATAATGCAGTGTTGTCAGTGGTAATTTTGCTAGGGGTGAAAGCGTGGATCGCCCTTTCGAGTCTGGTATTGGAGATAGATATATTAGGGCCATTTAGGAAACGTTTAATGTGGCCACATGTGGTCAACTGTTTTATGTCAAAGAAACTAAAGAATGTGTAGGATGGGAGAGCAACATTGATCCCGTGTAATTTAGCAGGTCGGCACAACATCGTGAGAGTAATGAACCGCACTATGCCATATTGCTCCATGTACAATGTTCTCTGTTGTAGTTCTATTGTTGAACAGAGAAAAGTTTCGAACGAAGGCTCTTCGAAATTGCTGAAAAAATCCTAGTTGTTTCAGGAAATAGATATGCATTTTCGTCGTCTATTTACCACATGTATTTATGCCCTCGAAGGTTCTGACTTAATTTCCCACGTTCTATTAGGGTTCCTTACCTCTCATCCGATCTCGCCTATCACCAACCAACCTACCCTCCTTTCCCATGCTCCAGCTCCTTATTTTAGCTTCTGTAACTCCTTTACAGAGCCAATAAAATGATTTGGTTCTAAACGTTGACGGTTCATTCTCTACCATAGGTGCACCTAGATCTGCTGAGTTCCAGTAGAATACTGTGTGCTTTGCTCAAGATTTTCAGCATCCGCAGAATCTCTTTTGTTTATTGTATGATACCCCGTTATTATTTTTGTTACAATTTCATTTCTGAAGTACCTACAGAGCCGTGAGTTTTTGTTGTTTCTTGATTTTGATAACAATATTGGATGAATTGAGACGGTATCAATTTCTACATCGCGGATTCTGTGTCATAATACAGACCTGAATCTTGCATCTCAGAAAAATTCTTTAATGGTCGAATATTCTCAATTTCCTCATAAATTGCTTGGTAAAAGTCAACAGGTAATCCTTGGCCACTTATTAGTGTACCTAATGAAGAGGGAGTTGAGATGAATATCGGTATCAACGCATTTGTACACGGATATTATGATTAAACTAAAATAAATTAATTTCGAACTAATGCGGAGAAAACATGTTTAATTCCGTCTTTTTGGCAGAAAAATAATTTTTGGGAATATCCCAACAAACTGAAAGCGTCACACTAAAAGGTCGATGTAAAAATTGGCCCTCACCACTGATTGCTGATCGTCTCCACGTTATCGTGAACAGTATTAAAAACTCAATGATGAATAGAAATCCAAGAGCTATGCAGACAGTAACCATGATAGATGGGGCCCAGTTTCCAAAAGCTTTAAACGAAACGTAAAAACATATATTTCGATAAACAGAAAATAAACACTATAGATCCAATGCAACGAAATTTTGAGCGTTGTTTAAGGAATTTAATCATATATTCAGTTATCACGATTTTTGAAAGTTATATCCCCATATATTTCATGAGAGAAAGGGCGGAGCGGAGACACAAGGACTATTTCACAATTAAGGTCGATATATCAGAAGTATTTCCCAGAGCAATAAACGTTCTCTCTAGCCACCTGGTATCAAATCAGGATAAACGCCCAAGCAACGTCGCGTTCAAATTCCATTTTCCCACACATTGCTGGATTGGAACAGCAAGAAGGAAAATGAGTTTAATTTTATGAAAGCAATTCCAGGAATAAATTATTTCAACGTACTTATTCTTGGGTTTTTTTTTCTATTATCAGCCTCTAATCAGCAAACAGAGATTTACCTAATAATTTAGCTAATAATTTTAAAGATAGTGTCACTATTGGACCGCCACACCTCTCCTTCCTTCCATTACCCTCCACATTCCACTCAGCTGTGGCGAGGAGTGAGGGCCACAGGGGTTAGGAGGGAACTGTGGAAGGGGCATTCCAAATATGCATTCATAGCGATGTTGGTCTTTATGAAATCAGAGCAATACAGAGGAAATGGGACCTTATAGCCTTAATATTTCTTCCTCAACGCGTGCATTAAGGGTTCAAAAATAAGACGGAGCACTTGCACTCTTAAAGAACGTCACTAAATCTTGAATATTATTTCGGGTCCAAAATATTATTCAACTGTACTGCCGTTGAGCACACATTACATGCTGCGCTGTCACTGAATGACTAAATACTCATCAGTTCATGCACTCTTAACGCTGATATCACCAGGAAGGATATACCGGAGCCTTGGGTCCACACAACTGTGCTCATTAATAGTTATAATCTATCAACAGCCATGATCCTGCTGGGGTGCGTAACTTCAGTTATTCTAGTGGTGAACAGATTCCACAACATATATTTTATTTAATGGGTTACACAACTATTGTTCTCAGTATTTATTTTTACTGATCCATTTTTTGACATTTCTTTTGGTTTTCCATTTGCGTACTTCGTTGCCTTTTGGTGTTTGTTATTTTTCTGCTCTTGTTTTTGAAAATTTCGTTAGAATTTATGTTATATTTCTATGTATGTACACTGAATGCCGTAGGAAAATGTATCTCAAGGCAGTATATGACGATATATGGATATCTGATATCAAATTTCCATTTAACTTTAATTTTTACTATCGGCAAACAACAAAACTTTCTCAAGAGTATCAAATGTTCAACTGGTTGTGTCACAAAAATGTTTGAACGGGAGTGGAGTTCATGTTTTTAAGAATTCTGCTTATTCCTGCTTAACATAATTGGCGAGACGATCAGGGTCCCATACAGATTCTAAATAATCTATTGTGAACTTAGTTGTTAGGAAATACTAATAATCATTTCTTGATATCTGCAGCATAAATGCGATATTTCAGCGTCAAAATCCATACCTGAATTGTTGCGTTCAGTAGGAGTCACTCTGGAACCTGTGTACAGATTGAAAAGCAATTTCAACAAACGCATCTCTATTGGTGTTTATATTCGATGTTTCTAATTACGAAAATCACAAATCAGTTGGAGAGAAATTGAAATGTCAGACAAAGCCCAAAGCATACCAGAACAAAGAACGATGACATCTTCTTTGTGATCACAGTCGTGTTGACCAAATGGTGAGGAACGACAGCGGGACAGAAACGATTCACTTCCGGTGCATTTTACTTCATCAAGCCAGACAGCAGCGGCTACCTGGGTCATTTTAACATCTTCTGGAGGCCAGAGAGCAAGGCCACACGCTAGCTGTCTGCAGACTACATTGGCATCGGCGAGATCCCAAGAGTCGTCACACACCGTGCCCCAACTGTTATTAACCCGTATCTCAAGCTTTCCGGAGCAGTTGTGACTGCCGCCAACAAGTTGCAATAGAACATCTAGGTATGAAAGAATAAAATGATAATTTATGTAATAATTAGCCTGGGAATCTGATGTTCGTCAGAGGGAAAATAGAACTAATTATAGAACGCAAGGACAGGCACTCGGCCCACCATTTCTTAATCCAACACTATGCAAATTATGCCACCTCTCTTCTGCCTCATATAATCGATATCGCTCAAATATTTACCCTTGCCTACTCCAGCGGAAAGTCTATCAAAGACGATAATTGTAAGTATTTCTTATATCACTCCTCAAATCCAGTTCCAAGCAAAATCATACTCAATTTACGAACAAAGGATTTCCTCTAACACTTCATTTAAAACGTCGTCTGTCACCTTAAATGCGTCCGTTAATATTTGGCATTTTTTTTTACAATGATTGAGGCTCTCTACCTGACCTGTTTCACCTAACGTTATGCATCTACTAGGACTAATTTTAGGTCTGCAGAGTTAGTCTGAAGTGTTTCCGTCATTTCCTATCTAGGCAGTCTCTGAGTAAGTCTCTTTTATAGACCCCACACGCTTCTTGAAATGCGACGAATGGCAATATAAATAATGTGGAATCATTGCCTTCACAAACACTTTTTGCAGTCAATTCTCTGTTGAAGGAACACGCAACATATCTTATTCTTACTATCAATGTCCGATTATGTAGGCAAGTTACAGACCTTCCTCTTCAACTCATTCTTCATCATGAAATGCTCAAACAAATTATGAAGACACTATCAGCCACCGTTTTTCTGTCTTTAGTTCAGACCGGCGAAGAAAATAGTGGAATACAGCTCATGAATATCTTTCAATCCAACCATAAATTGCGGACTTTGAACATACGTCGTCCTATGTTCTGTCTAGTTAACCACTCTGTGTTACTTTCTGGTAAAGTAACACAGAATGCCTTGATGTTCCTTTTTCTCATATTTCCAACCAAATAACTATCTTTTTCTATTGATCACAGTCTTTATTCATCTTTCTATATTGCCCAATAGCCAAACCGCTTTTATGTATCTTGCGGTTTACATATATTTACTTCATTTATTTTGACCAAACCAACAATGTCTCTCGCCTTTGAATATCCCGATTATTTCCATCGTTCACTTCCCTCCTTCCCAGGTAATACCGAATCCCAAGTCCGTCCAGCTGGTCATAAGACAATTCCTGCATATCATTTATAATCTTGCCAGATAGCAAATGCTCCCAATTATTTCCAATTAACTCCCTCTGTCTTCTGTCTGGGCATGGAATTTTTCACAAGACACTCCCATTTGGCAATGCTCAAGAGAGTCACAGGAAACCAGGATTCTATTCAATGCGGGCAGAATTTCGTAGACGGCAAAAGGAACAAAATTCATTTTTCTAATAGCGACATTTATACAAGGTTTTCTGATTTCAACAAAGGCGTTTTCGAATTCGTTACCTTCTGAAGGGAAAGAGGAGCATGTGTTTTCTTGCAAGCAGGCTTTTTCAGTGAATCCTTCCGTCATGTTGGTTTCTGTTGGCAAAACAAATATTTTGACGAATTTATACATAAAGATGTAAAACGTAAACAGATATAAGACTCTTTTATTTACCTTCACATACAACTCCTCCATCATGTGAATGATCGCACTGGTGTTTTCCCCACGATTGTGACTCACACTGCCAAAGGGTCGATTCGTGTGCAGTACATGCAACCTCATCCAACCATATAGGTCCAAGACCCTTTCCAAATTTATATGAGCCAGGGTAAATATATTTTATTGATCCACATTTCATTTGTTTGCAAATCACTTCTCCAAATTTGGCATCAAGATCCGTGGAGCACACTGTTCCCCAGGTCCCGTTGTACCACACTTCAATTCTTCCTCTGCATCGACTACCTCCGTTCTGCAGGCGCAACTTTTTGTGCTCTGTTAAGGATGAGTTTGAAACAAAGGTTTTCGCAAAATCAGCATACAATGAAAATCGCGTTTTTTTCTATTCTGTAAAAGAAATTAGCTGTGTGTGTGTGTGTGTGTGTGTGTGTGTGTGTGTGTGTGTGTCTATACGTGGTGTGTAGATCTAGGACAATCAAATAAAATGAGCACATTCAGTAGGAAGTGACAGATTAGCAAAATTAAGCGAAACCAGGAAGCACGGAGTGATATATTGTGCTGAATTACTTAAAAGAGAGGAGGAGTTACTGACGGAAAATTGAGGAATAGCGGACTGATACTGGCATCTCATCGGATTCGCCAACAATTGAGAAAGGTAAATATTTGAATTCATTTAGGGAAGAAGTTGAAGAACAAGGATAAACTGTCCATCCTCTGTCCTTAACGAAAAGTATGAATTGAGTCATTGGAAATAATTGGACCGATGCAAACAGTCACCTGCTCTTCAGGGCAAAAGCGGTACGTGGTTAAATGTTTTGACTGTATCTCAGTACCTTATTCTTAAGACCAGACCTACTAAATCCAGTCCAATTTGCAGAAGATTCCAATGTGATGACCTTCACTATTTAATCGCATGCAAAATATTCGTGCTTTGAATTCGGAAAAGCTGACCTCACAAGAGCTTCCGGCTTCTTCCCACTTGACTTCATTATGCCACAAGTACTCTGATGGTGTTATCTGACGTGTATTCGTTTCTGCGACATTAAAACTGAATAGAATATTCGGCTTCTCTGGAAACATTACAGCCTTCCATTCTCAGTGTCAAATTTGTAACGTTGGCTCTTCTAGTTGATTTTGTTTCGAGAGGTTCTTTCACTTCTGATTTTTTTAACCAATTGCTTTAACAAGTGAGAAGGAGAGGTAAAGAAACATGGGGGCAAAGAAACAAATGAAATTGAAAATAAAATAAAACAATGGTATGTTTTTGAATCCAATTATTTTTTTGGGATTATATTATGCAGAATTTAGATCGATCCAGTTTAAGTATCGATCGGGCATTTAAGAATCACTTGCGTATTTTAGTCAGACGCACTTTGCTACGGGTCGAAGGATTTTGGTTTCAACATTTGAATCTATCTTTTGCAAGAACGCCTCGCAGTTCCGTTTTTTCACAGCTCCTTGAGAGGTGTAAAGAGTTGGTGTACAATCAGTCAGCCATCAAAGTATATCGACGCAGAGACTGGTGATTATTTATATGCCTAGCTTGACTAAAGAAAACGGGGAAACACTGGATCGAGGGCAGAAGAGTCATTAGGCAGTATCAATACTGAACTCGGGATGATTAACGTTATGACGTTAGTAATGGGAAATATGAACTTTCCAGATACGTAGGGAATAAGTTGATTGTTTCTGCGTAGGTGTGCTCTCACGCATTATCAACATTTAGACAGTTCACCCTGGCCCAAAGGTCTCCTTTCCTGCTTTACATTATTTATTACATCTC
The DNA here is from genome assembly GCF_030144855.1 of Hypanus sabinus. Lineage (NCBI taxonomy): Eukaryota > Metazoa > Chordata > Chondrichthyes > Myliobatiformes > Dasyatidae > Hypanus > Hypanus sabinus. The sequence goes on from NW_026781292.1 coordinate 168,777, forward strand.
CGTAGTCACTGCGTGCTGCAAAGACAAAGAAAAATAAATTTAAAGAAAATTGGAATTTTCTTTACCTGAGCAAGTCAATGTCACAGCTTCTTTTTGACTGCAGTCGTGTTCGGCCCATGGTGCAGATGGACATTCCCAGAGAAACGTTTCGTTACCCGAGCATTTCACTTCATCTAACCAAACTGGGAGAGAACGTCTTCCGCAGTAAACGTGAGTTTTATCCTCCAAAGCATATCCACAACCCAGTTGTCTGCAGACCACATTGGCGTCAACCAGATCCCAGGAGTCATCGCAAACCACGCCCCAAGATCCATTGTAATAAACCTCTAGCTGACCAGCACATGGATCTTCACTTCCGGGGAGCCGTAACTGCAAGTGGCCTTTCGAACAGTAACATGGAAAGTAAATCAATACATTGGAAATGAGAAATATCACTAGTTTGTCGTTTCTAAAGATGATTCTGGAATTATTATTACCCTTAAAAGAATTGTGCAGTGACGTAACAATTATTCCGAAATTTGAAAATGTTTGAAAGCTAAGCATAGAATGTAAAAGTTTGGAAGAATAGAACATATCGATAAGCGTAGAGTTGCTTCTCTCACTAAGGACTGATCCCAGGTGCTGGTAGTTGGATGTTTCACCACATCTGCTGCCTTTTGAACAAATGAGAAAACTACAAGCCAGTTAGCCTGATCTCAGTGTTTGGAAATATATTGAAATCTATTATCAATGAGAATGCAGAAGATAAACACATATCTGACAAATGTACTTGCCTGACAAATCTGCTGTAATTATTTTGAAGAAATAGTAAGCAGGTTAGACAGAGGAGAATCGGTTGATTTTGTGGTACTTGGATCTTCAAACGGCCATCGCCAACTTGCCACACATGTGGCTGCTGAACGAGTTAGAGCCCACGGTATAAGGAAAATATTCTAGCAAGGATAGAGCTGTCGCTGATTGGCAGTAGGCAAAGATCGGGAATGAAGGGAATCTTTTCTCGTTGGCGGCTGGTGACACGTGGTGATTTTAGTGATCTGTGTTTCGACATCTGTGTCAATGATTTGGATAATTGTGTTGATTACTTTGTTCAGAGGTTTGCTGACAATATGAAGGCAGCTGGAGGGTCGGTTCGATTTGAGGAGGTGATAGGCCACAGAATTACAAATATAGCTTGGGAAAGTGGACAAAAAATTAAGATGCAATATAGTTTTTGGGTAATATATGGTCATGCTCTTTGAGAGAAAAAGTGGAAAGATTTGACTGTTCCCTAACTGGCGAGAAAATACAAAATAAATGAAGGGCAGAGGGCCTTGGGAGCCCTGGTGCTGGATTCTCCAAGTGATAGTTCACAGGTGTGAGCCTGTGGATAATAGAGCAAGTACAATGGATGTCATTTTGAGAGAATATGAAACATGGTGCGGTTTTGGGCCACTTATATCGGAATGGATCTGCTGAAAATGGAGTGGGTCAGAGGAGGTTCACTAGAATGTCGTTTCATAAGAAGAGCGTTTGATGGCTCTGGGTTGTGTTCACGAGAATTCAGAAGAATGAGGGTTGACCTCATTGAAACCTATCGGATGATGAAAGGCTTTGATAGAGTGGATGTCTAAAGCATGTTTCCTCTGTTGTTCGTGTCTGAGAGCCAAGGACAGTACCTGAGAATATAGAGCAATACAGTTGTGTCATTGTTGATCATCAGCGAGTAGGAGATTCTTTTTTTCTCGATCCTAACTGTGGTCCCCGATGAGAAAGTCAATAATCCAGTTGCAGAGGGAGGGACAGAAACCCAGGTTATTGATCTTGTTTATTAGTTCTGGGTTTTTAGTACAAAATAAATCTATTATCAAGGTACGTATATGTCACCAAAAACGACGCTAACATTCGCATATTTAGTAAATTGCTTTCCACTTCTTTTTGTAGGATTTCCCTTCAGTAGAATTGATATTTCCATACTAAGCTGTGATAAAGCTTGTTAATATATTTTCTACTACAAACCTTTCGAAGTCGGTTAAATACCATGCCGAGTCTTCGAAATCTTCTGCGAAACTCTGGACTATGCTGTGCTTTCGCTATAATTACTGTTATGTGTTGCGTCCAGGACAGGATCTCCGTAATAATAACAGGGAGTAATTGCTGACCCTCTCCTCATTTGATGCTCCGTTGAAGCGTGACTCATGGACCGCTGGTTTCCTCCCCCTAAACTCTATACCTACTATTTGTCAGGCTGACTTTGAGAAGGAGGTTGGTGCTGCGGCACCACTCTTCCTGACTCTTAACATGCATTCAAGTTGCTGTTGTGTCACCAGCTGTGATTCGGCGTTCGTCAGTGGTGTCGTCAGCAAATTTCAGGATAGCAGAGGTGCTGTACCTTTTCATACAGTTTAAAGCAAATGAAACACGAAGCTGTGCTCGCAAACTTTTGTATCACCAGTGCTGATGGATCGTCTAGAGTAGACGTTGTTGTCATTCGGAGCATTAAGTCTGGGTCTGCAGTGCAGGATACAATTGTGTAAGTAGTTATTGGGACACCGACTTGAACTTTCTGATCAGTTTTAAGGGAATGGTGCAATTTTATGCTGAGCTGCAGTGAAGAAGCAACCCTGTAATGTGTGTATCTTTGCTGTCCAGATATTCCTGGATAGTATGGAGAGCCAATGAGATGACATCTTTAGTGGTCCTATTGCTCCGGCAGGCAAATATGGGATGTCATGGTCCTTTCCGTCAAACCCCACCTTGCTATTTACCTCCGGATTTGGGCCTCAATCTCCTAGGGATTGGGCATCTATCCTATCTAAATGTGAGATGGTTCATTTTGGTACGTAGATCAAGTACAATAGCAGAATATATTATTAATTGCAAGACTGTCGGCAAGGCGGAGGATCACCGGGATCTTCGGTCCGTGTCCATTCGACAATCAAATTACTGAACAGTTTGACTCTGTGGTTAATTAAGATTACGGTGCATTTGGCGTTCATAAATCCTGGGACTAAGTTTAGGAGCCGACAGGCAATGTTGCAGCTACACAGTCATATCCCACTTGGAGGACATTTCTCAGCTCTGGTCGCCTCACTACGGGAAGGATGTGAAAGCCATAGATGGTGCCTGGATTGGGGAGCATCCCCAGGCTGACTGTTCTCGGCGTTTTTCCCTTGGCGCGCCGGAGGATGAGTGGTGACATGATTGAAGTGAGAGTATGAGAGGCTTTTCTCCCCCATGAGCAGAAAATGCCAACACGGGAGGGCTCGGTTTAAGGTGATGCGAAGTAGGTACAGAGGAGCTGACATACGGTTTTTTTTAAAGTAGGGTGTGCTGAGTGTACAGAATGGGCTGCCAGCGACGGTTGTGGAGGAGGATACGTTAGCAGACTCCTGGACAGGTACTAGGAGCTCAGAAAAATAGAGAGCTATAGGTAACCCTAGGTAATTTCTAGGGTAAGGATATGTTCGGCACTGCCTTGTGGACAAGAGGCTATATTATGCTGTAGTTTTTCTATGTTTCTATGACTCATACTTAGTGTGGAAATGTCCTTCTCCCCTTACATTTCTTCCTGGGCATAGTACCATGGCCACCTGTAACTCTCCTGCTCACCGGTCTTGTTTGCCTCTTATCCGGCCCTCGCCAGATTGCGAATCTCATGTTTCATCTAATTTTTCGTTTTGCGAAAGATTCTGGGTGATTTCGTACGTCCGCGCTTGTCTATAATTAGTTAAATGAAATATGTGAAAACTATGATGTTTTCATTCAGTTCCACAGATAAGTTCTTGAACTCAGCTCAGTCCTCCGAAGGGAAGCATCCCGTAGCCGTTGCCTCTGCCTCCAGCGACGTCCCCTTGGCTGTCCAATTAGATAGCGTTTATCTGCTTGTCTGCAGGTACGAGAAGGGCGACTGCTGAATCAGATTTACCGAAATCCGGTCTGGTCATGGAACGACATTTTGCACAGTTATATATCCGAATATACAAACTACACGAACGACAAATTAAGAATTGTTCAGGCAGATCGCAGGAAGATTCTGGCAGCGATGACAACAGATAAGAAAAGGCTGAAGGTTCTGGTCAGGATAGGCAGGGCAGATATGTCCCGCAAAGGAAGAAATACTCAAATGGCAGGGATAGGAAACTGTGTCTGACAAAGGAAGTTATGGACAGAAAAAAAAACTGGAGGAAGTGATATATGAAGTAGCAAAATTGAGTCGGAAATTGGATGATTGCAAAGATCATAAATTCCAACAATAGGCATCCAAAAAAGCTCCAGAAGAAACATGAAATATGAGTGCAGACTAGCCAATAATATAAAAAAGGAATCTGAAAGTTGTTGTTTCCTTTCAGTTGTCTGAACAGGGAAAGGGAGATGAACGCTCATATTGGACCACGGCAAAATGATGCTGATGAGGTAGGAATTTGCGACAAAAAATGGCAGATGAGCTCAATACGTATATTGCATCTGGGGTGTAATCTGAAGGCACCAGCTTTGTTCTAGCAACCAGTGAGCGTCAGTTCGCAGGAGAGAGTGTTATTTCAAAGGGAAAGTGCTCGGCAAACACAAAGGTCTGAAGGTAGATACGACAACTGGACGAAATGGACTAAATCCCGGAATTCTGAGGGAGTTTGCAGAAGAGATAACAGATGCATTGGTCGTGACCTTACAAGAATCACTTCACTCTGGCATGGTCCTGGAGGACGGGGAGATTGTGAATATCACTCTAAGAAAGGAGGAAGGTAAAGGCGAGATAATTATAATCCAGTTTACCGATCCACAGTGGTTTGGATACTATTATATATGATGATGTTCCAAGGTACTTGGAGACTAATGATAACATAAGTCAATGTCAGCATGTTTTCTGCTGAGGGAAATATTGTTAGAGTTCTTCGAAGAACTAATAAGCAGAGTGGACAAAGGTGAGGCAGTGGATCTCATTTACTTGGACTTTCGACGTCGTTTAATAAGGTGCCACACATAAGGTTACTTAACAAAATTAAATCCCATAGCGTTTAGGAAAGGAACGGAGACAGATAACGAAATGGCTGGTAGGCAAGAAGCAGGGAGTGGGAATGAAAGCGGCCCTTTCTGGTTAGTTGCCAGTGACGCACAGTATTCCTCAGGGGTCAGTATTAGGACCGCTGCTTTTCACATTGCTTTCAGTGATTCAGATGATGATTTTGATGGCCAAAGCTTGCTGATATTACGAAGAATTGTGTAGAGGTAGGTAGTGCTGAGAGTCCAAATGTATGATAACGCATTTCGATAAAAAAGCGCAATATCCGGTCTACTATTTTACTGGGGAGAAGTTTCAAACATCATAGGTGCAGAGGGACTTGAGAGTACACGTGAAAGACTGCCAGAGGTTAATTTAGAGGTTCAGTATGTTGGAGGAAAAGACGAATGTAATGTTGACATTTTACACAAGTGGAATAGAATATAGACAATAGACAATAGGTGCAGAAGTAGACCATTCGGCCCTTCGAGTCTGCACCGCCATTCAGAGATCATGGCTGATCATTCACTATCAATACCAAGTCCCTGCCTTGTCCTCATATCCCTTGATTTCCCTATCCATCAGATATCTATCCAGCTCCTTCTTGAAAGCATCCAGAGAATTGGCCTCCACCGTCTTCCGAGGCAGTGTATTCCACACCTCCACAACTCTCTGGGAGAAGAAGTTTTTCCTCAACTCTGTTTTAAATAACTGACCTCTTATTCTCAATCCATGCCCTCTGGTACTGGACTCTTCCAACATCTGGAACATACTTCCTGCCTCAATCCTATCAAATCCTTTAATTATCTTAAACGTTTCAATCAGATCCCCTCTCAATCTCCTCAATTCCAGTGTGTACAAGCCCAATCCCTCCAATCTCTCTGCGTAAGACAGCCCTGCCATCCCAGGAATCAACCTAGTGAATCTACGCTGCACTTCCTCAATTGCCAGAATGTCCTTCCTTAAACCGGGAGACCAAAACTGTACACAATATTCCAGGTGTAGTCTCACCAGGGCCCTGTACAAATGTAAAAGGATATCCTTGCTCTTGTACTCAATTCCCCTTGTAATAAAGGCCAACATTCCATTTGCCCTCTTCACGGCCTGTTGCACTTGCTCATTCACCTTCATTGACTGGTGAACTAGGTCTCTTTGCATTTCTCCCTTACCTAACTCTACACTGTTCAGACAACACTCTGCCCTCTTGTTCCTGCTTCCAAAGTGGACAACTTCACATTTATTCACATTGAATGACATCTGCCAAGTATCTGCCCACTCACCCAGCCGATCCAAGTCTCCCTGTATTCTCCTAACGTCCTTTTCGCATGTCACACTGCAACCCAGTTTAGTATCGTCAGCAAACTTGCTGATATAGTTTTCAATGCCCTCATCTAAATCATTGACATAAATCGTAAAGAGCTGTGGTCCCAATACAGAGCCCTGTGGTACCCCACTAGTCACCTACAGCCAGTCCGAGAAGCACCCATTCACTGCTACCCTTTGCTTTCTATTAATATAAAAGCAAGGAGATAATATTGTACCTTTATAAGACACTAGACAGACCGCACTTGAAATATCCTCAGCAGTTTTAGCCCTATCTCTCTGAAAGGGTGTGCTCCTATTGCAGAGAGTGCAGAGGAGATCGGCAATGATGATTCCGGGAAGGAAGGTGTAAACATAAGAGGTGTGTCCGGCAGGTGGATCTATACTCACAGGTATCACATTGAAATCTACTGAGTGTTGACGGGACAAGATAGGGTGGGTGTGGAGAGGATGTTTCCTATGGTGTGGGTATCCAGAAGTAGATGACGCCGCCTCAGTTTTGAGGGGCGCCCGTTTGAAAGAAGGGCACAGAGGAATATGTTCAGCCACCTAGTAGTAAATGTTTGTAATGATATGCCACAGACGGCGGAGGCCGAGTCGGTACGGAGTGTTGGGGCGGAAACTCATCGTTACTTGTTCAGACAGAATATCAAATGATATGACCAGAAGGCAGGTGTTTGGTATAGACTGGAATCCCAGATCAACCTTCGTCGCAGATTCGATGGGCTGAATGGCCTAATTATGTTCCTATATCTTTTTTGTGCGATAGCATCAAATTTGCTCCCAATCTGCTGCAGCTTTCAGGATGAACCTATCAAAACTCAAAGTGCAGCAAAATATCACTGATGGAACAAATGTTATTTTCAACATTCAGTGTAGTAACTGGGACAAGTATTAAGTCAGTCAAACAGGAAGGAGTCTATCGATTACACTACATAAAAATCAGCTAGAAGATACAACTCAATTTTGCTAGATTAAATTCATGAAGACGTAAAAGGACTGCATTTCTGCTACAATGGTGTTGAAAGATGAAATGCAATCGCCAAACTTCAGCTGACGTGGGTATTGCTACCACTTGGTGTGCGGACCTTGTTAAGTCTGATGCGATTTGCATACTGTGTGACATCACTTGTTATTGAACTATGTCACATCTCCAGTCAGGTTGATAGTAAAAACGGTTCTCAATTTAATTGTACAATTGGCAGATTGCGTCCTGCGTTGTCAATGGGAAGCACATATCAGCGTAAGGAGAATATCAGCAATACAACTGTACATAAGCTGCACTGAGCTACAAGCCAGTTAAGAGTCTATGCATTGTAGTGATGTATTTCATTTCCTCTTTTTGTCAAGCCCTGTCTAAATAATAAAATTTGTCAAGCCCTGTCTAAATAATAAAATTGATTTTGCAAGGATGTACCTGTTTAGGTAGCTGCGTGCGTAAAAAAGACAATACGTGCATTTATCATATTTACAACGGATTTTCCTATTAAAGTATCATTCGTTCATGGTTCATTTTCCCTTTGTATACCGGTTGATATTCATTACATTTATGTCCAGGGCAAGTATCACTTTTATATAAAAGAATAGCACTGAATGCATCTATATCCAAACAACCAGTTGCATCCCATACATTGACACATCAAGGTTAGAGTTTCAGAGAAAATCTACGGAATATAGCAAACAATTAATGTTGGTTCAAAATGAATATCGCAGAATTGATCTCTCTCAGACACTCCTGGTGACTAGACCTACTGATGCGCAAAAAAAAAATAATTCCATGTAAATCGGTATTAGTGCACGGACAAAAATATTACCAAATAATTTCATTAAAAGATGTAGCGAAAAATATTTGAAGTAATAGACAATTATTTCCGTCGTATTTGAACGCTTATTTGAGTCCCTACCCGGATGGTTCCGATCAGAAATAATGCCTGGCGTCAGTACCATCGCTTCGTTTTGCACTTTCTTGCAAAGTTCTTCGAAAACTGACAGTGCATTTCATGCACCCATCACTTTCTGTAAAAACTTACCCCTGACATCTCTTCTGTATCTACATCCAAGAACCTTAAAACAACGCCCCGTTGTAGTACCATTTCACTCCTAAGAATTGACACAAACTATAATTCCTATAATCTTTTTATGCACCTGTAGCAAGTCACCTCTCACCCTCCGTCGCTCCGTCGATCCAAGAAGAAAAATTCTATTACACTCAAACCACTCTCATAAGGCATCCTCATAAATCTCCTTTGCACACTGTCCACAGTACCCGCATTTTCTCCGTTGTAAGTTGACCAGAACTTAACAGAGTACTCCAAGTGGAGTATGACCAAGGTGATCATTGCCACACGGCACTGGATTGTGCCGTTGCTATAACTTTGATCATCATATATTGACACCTGAATAGAAGTCTGAATTTGGACCGAATAAACAAAGGGACCAGCAATAAAACAGAGGGAATAAGCGAGTGGTGTGGGTGGGGCTGGGGAGAGAGAGAGAGAGAGAGAGAGAGAGAGAGAGAGAGAGAGAGAGAGAGAGAGAGAGAGAGAGAGAGAGAGAGAGAGAGAGAGAGAGAGAGAGAAGGCAGGTAGAGCGCTTGGTATTTAATTGTAATCAATAGCAAAATTGTCGAAATGCCAAGACGATCCCGTTTAGTACATATCTCAAATTATGGATAAATCGTTGACAACATGGAGCAAATTCGTAGTTCTAGCGAAATGGAATTAATGCCGAATCTCTATGCGAAGTTAGCACATATTGCCCAGATAAATAAGTTTGTATTCATCCGTCCTCAGTTTTTTATGCACCCTCCCAACTTGTGCTAGCTAAAAAGTTAATTGAGTAATATAAATTTGCTCGTATGTTTTAGGAGCGGCCCTGCCGTAGGAGCTGTGGGTGAGTATACAAATTGGAAACACTTCAAAAGGGTATATGATTGTCAACGCTGATTTGATGAAACAAATGCAGATTTCAATATTGGCAAGTCTCAGGGTTCCTAAATTTATCTACATAAAATTCATAGCCACACGATATTACAAATAAAAATTTCCAATTTTCCATGCTATTCACCTGAACACAGGACGCCAACGCCGATGATGTCGGAGGAAGACCGACTCAATATGGAAGTTCTGCAGGATTCGAGATGTGATTCGCTTCCTTCACACTGAAGGTCGGCAACCCACACGGGTCTTTCTTTCCCTCTGTGCCCCGAGGCGATGTAGGAGGATGTGGCCACACCGCAACGCAGTTGCTTACAGACAACGTTGGCTTCATTGATATTCCAGAAGTTATCCTGGATTCTGCTCCATCTGCCGTTATCATAAACTTCCACCTGGCCGTCGGAGCGGCTTCCCCCTTCGGTCAGCCGCAGAGACCAAATGTCATCTACAATATGGATGGGATTGTGTAAAATAGTTAATAATTAGCCAATGTACCCCAGATATGTTCAGCTTTTAGCGGCAAAGATTAGCTTATACACTGATTTCCTACAAGGCAATCGCCCCAGAAGCCATTAAACCTCTGTTCTCAATCCGATGGATGAAAATAGACACACACGTATCGATTCTTCCTCGCCGAACATAAAGGAAGCCATTTATTTTATTATCTGTCATCGTTTGTTTCAACAGTTTATAATATGAGTTAACTCACCTGAAAATATTACATCTTTTTTTACAGATTTTAAAATGCTACTAAAATTACTATTTTGAAACACCAATTTACATAATTCTCCGCACTTTCAAATATTTTCTGCTCACATTTTAGTTTTATTCACTGTGTACTCAAGGTCTGGATATCCACAATAAAATAGTGCAAATTGCCAACACAGATCGTTGCCACAAAAATTTAGAATCGTTACATAGTTTTGCCGGTAAATTTTGGATACATTCAATTGTAATTTTTTCTTATTTTTGTCTCTATTATGGATACCTCTACGACCAAAGAAGGGTTTCATTCAGACAAACCCTTCAACAACTCACCGGTGCAGATCAAGCTGGCGTCATCTCCATGCGAACAGCTGATCTGACTCCACGCTGAGACTTGACAATCAGCTAATCGGGACTCATTGCCTAAACAAATGTAGTCATCCTTCCACAATGGCCCGTTTCCTGTGCCAAAGGATGCATCTCTGGGAGTTGCATTTACTGCACCACACTGTAGCTGTTCACAGACCACGGCAGCATCTTCCAAGCTGAAGTACTCATCACAAAGTGTTCCCCACTGGTCCCCGTGCTGAACTTCCACCCGGCCGGAACATCTGCTGCCCCCATCAACGAGCCGTGCTACATCATTCCCTGTTTTATTAATAAAAGAAGTCAGTTAATTAATCGCGACATAAACTAATTAAAAAAAAACTTGCGCAGGATAGGACCGCCTTCCATTGCGTCTGCTCGGCAGAGACTTGAGAAAATAACGGAGTATAGCACAATGCAGACATGTTATTTCTAATCTGATTGAACCGCAATCATTTTTAAAATACATTTTTAAAGTGTTGTGAATAATCTGCATATAACACGACAGGAATCCCGCGTTCTTGAAGGTTTTTAACAGTATGAATACCATTGATTCAAACATTGGGCCATGCAGATGAAGAAGGGGTGCCTTGCCTGATTCCTATACAGTACTCCTGATTCTGTTGATCGTTCAGTTTCATGCCCATCACTCTAAATGTTATATTCTGTCCAAGTTGAAAATACCATTATTCAGCACCATATTCGATCCGTGCAGTCCTTGCCGACTCAATGACAGATATGCATATGTTTATTTTCTTATTTGGATGTAATATTTGAGGATGCTTCATGCATTCAAATATTGTGCACTCACACGGGATATTTTCGAATTTCTTTTTCGTTATTGGCGATTAAATTGATGTTTGTCTTTGCTTGTGCTACATATTTTCTTTGCACTTTTCCATTATCTGTTTCCATGTTT